>NC_039285.1:22509985-22519985 GCF_003368295.1 Carassius auratus
GAAGTGTTAAAAGCTTTTTACAGTACTTTGGTATGCCCATCATAATGAATCAAAATAATTGTTGCATTTAAATATTTTTTGTTAATATTATCATAAAATAGTTTCTTATACCTCTCTTTCACAAAGCATTTTTTCATGCCCCCGAGGCACTTGACTAAATGTATACTGAAAATTAACAAAATGTGCACAGAGTGTATAATTTTTGGCAATACTGTAAGCATTTATTTGTGTAAATAAAAAAAAAAAAAAAAAAAAAAAAAATATATATATATATATATATATATATATATATATATATATGTATATATATATATATATATATATATATATATATATATATATGTATATATATATATATATATATATATATATATATATATATATATATATATATATATATATATTTTTTTTTTTTTTTTTTTTTTACGCGCACACACACACCACATAAGCTTACATTTATTTAAAGAATTATTTACATTAAAAATCCATTTACAATTAACATTATACATTAAATGAAATAGTTTACATAAATCCAGGCCTTATAATATTGTATCAACAGCTTTGTATCAAAAGCCCGATTAGAAAACAAACTCACTACACAAATATTCATGATTTAAAATATTTATTCATTTCCATGACTTTTTTAGGCCTTGAAATCACATTAGTTCATTTTTTCATGTTTGCTAGGACCGTATGAATCCTGTCTATGGCACAAATACACGTTCCCAGCATAACACTTCAGGGATAGATGAATGAATAAATAAACTGTGTCCCCTTTAAGATTGGCCAGCGCTTCAAGACTTTCACAAACTACACAAACAAACTAATATTGACACACATGTTCTTGTCACCAGGATGATAAACAAACAGCATTTCCATATGAGATGAGGATCTGAGATTCCTAATTATTCTGTCAGCTCTTCGTCTAAACTAACTGTATATATTAATGCCTTCTGAATGTTTGATGGATTCAGGAATAAATGTTTTGCTTTAATTTATGCATGTGAACTATATATAATTATTTAACCCTCTGAGCCTCTTCATTTTTTCTCTCACTCTTGGTACCTTTACGGTCAAGCCTTGAAACATACTTTTTTGTTTAGTTGCAAAAAGTCATTAAAAATGGCCCTCTTTGCTCATGTCAGCACTAAATCAGCCTTTCTTCCATCAGAGAACCCAAGGCCTGGAGAATGACAGGCTCTGAGAGGACAAACAGACGGACAAACACTGCTTACATAAGAACATCAGCAGTCAAACAACTCTAAATTGACAGGAACTATGAACAAATCTTGCTGTTCAACCATTACAGGACTCAGCAGCCCCAAATTATTTATTTTGGTAACAGCACATTCAGAAAGCCTGCGTCTCTCACCGTGCAGCTAGGAAGAGCTCGCGGTGGGACGCTTGACGTCACGGAAACTTCAGGAACGCGTCTGTGAGCTGCTCACACAATCATTAATGATGCTCAAATCAACCTCAATCTGCTGCCACACAGGGGACCAAACCGAGTGTGTGTGTGTGTGCGCGCGTGTATGATGAAGTTTCTAAAGTATGACAATCAAACAGGAAAAGGATCTGACTCTATAATATTCCAGTCTCAGATGATCACTGCTAAAGACTGCACAAGATCCTAGTATCCGTTATCAACACACACATATTTACTGCTAAATTCATAGAGACGCCTCACTTACTATGACTTACTACACTGTAAAAATTACTGTATTATAACTAAAACTTTTTTCTTATTATTACCCAAGATACTTTAAATGTAATAAAATAAAATTAATGAAATACAAGTTCTGAGTTGGAAAATAAATAAGCCCTGGTACTGTATTTGGTGCTTCAAATATTAATTGAATCTAATCGATAATTTAAAAACTGACATTAGGGATGCACCGATACCACTTTTTCCTGTACTCACCCGATACAGATATTTTTATTTTTGATACCTGCCGATACATAGCACCAATACCGATACTTTTATTTTTGGTACTTGCTGATACAGAGTACCGATACTTTTATTTTTGGTACTTGTCAATACGGAGTACCGATACCGATACTTTTATTTTTGGTACTTGCCGATACAGAGTACCGAAACTATTATCTTGGGTAATTGCCAATACAGAGTACCGATACTTTTATTTTGGATACTTGCTGATACTGAGAACAGATACAGATACTTTTATTTCCGGTACTTGACGATACTGAGTACAGATACCGATACTTTCATTTAGGGTACTTGCCGATACTGAGTACAAATACCGATACTTTTATTTTGGATACTTGCCGATACTGAGAACAGATACCGATACTTTCATTTAGGGTACTTGCCGATACTGAGAACAGATACAGATACTTTTATTTCCGGTACTTGACGATACTGAGTACAGATACCGATACTTTCATTTAGGGTACTTGCCGATACTGAGTACAAATACCGATACTTTTATTTTGGATACTTGCCGATACAGAGAACAGATACCGATACTTTTATTTTGGGTACTTGACGATACTGAGTACAGATACCGATACTTTCATTTAGGGTACTTGCTGATACAGAGTACCAATACCAATATTTGTATTGCATTTGTAAATCTCTCTCTACCTTTAAGTAACTTGTGCATTGTTTTATTTGTTTTTGTCATATCCCGACTGAACTACAAACTTTCCTGTGATGAACTGTATATTCACTCGACAAGCTCACACATCTCCGCCGCTGCACGCTCAATCCACTCAGCGTGATTTATCAGCTCGCGCACGTCAGCTAAATAGGCGTTAATACTGAATGTTTAACATAATATTCATAGATATCCTACATAGACAACATTAATCTCTAATAACTCCATTCTGCTGTCTGTTGTCTGTGTTTCTTTGTCTTGATACGGCACTTATCACATGCTGTGTGGTATCTGACATCACTAAAATAGCCATAAATCAGATACGATATGATCACTGAAATACCTTGAAACTTTACATAACACATTGAAATGTGCTTTTTCTATATGATCTGATCCGTAAAATTGGTCAATCAATGGTTAAATCCATCCTTTATGCCTTTAATGAAGTTTGTTTATTTAGATGTTTCCACATCAAAGCACACATGAACTGCTTTGTCCATAAATGCTATATACACATATAGAATGAGGTGGACTGATGTGAATTTACATCTGAAAGAGGAACAGGAACCTGTGCCACCGCAATCAAATAAAGTCATTACAGCCTCATAAACACTGCCACACACACCGCTGCGCTTTATTCATATCTCCTCTCCTCAATTATTCCTGCTTTGGAGCAATTTCTGATAATTTCTCCGTTTACAGAGAAGAAATGTAGATGATTGAGCAGATGAGAACGAAACCTTCAGAGGAATCAAACACAGTATACACCTACATCTTTTTATTACACTAATTAATCTGAACAGATGTCATCCAGGTACTGGAATATAATGATCATTTAAACTAATTTGTTGTTTAATTACATACAATGACGTCTAACTAGATAAGAATCCATGTGATATGAAACGGAGCATCAGTCTTTCTCTAGATATCAGCATCAGCTTCATCAGGGGTCAAACAAAAAGAAATTAATACTTATATAATAAAGTAGACATTACTGTTCAGAAGAGATGTTTATAACGACACAACATATTTCGGTTTCAAATAAATGCTGTTCTTTTGAACTTTCTTTTCATCTGTGAATCCTGAAAAAATAAAATGTATCACAGTTTCCACAGAAATATTGAGCAGCACAACTGTGTTCAACACTGATAATAATCAGAAATGTTTCTTGAGCAGTAAATCATCATATTATAATGATTTCTGAAGATCATGTGACACTGAAGACTGGAGGAATGATGCTGAAAATACAGCGGAGCATCCCAGAAATACATTACACTTTAACACAGATTCACACAGAAAACAGCTGTACAGTTTTAATTTCTAATATTATGTCATTTTTACTGTATTTTTGATCAAATAAATGCAGAAGAGACTTCTTTAAAAAACATGAAATATCTTCTTGGTGATGCGTTTTTTTTTTTTTTTTTTTTTTTTTACAGATTATTATTTAACACAGACATATAGATATAATTCATTATATGATTGATTTAATTTTTGTTTTGTTTTTTTAGTGTAGGTTAAGTGTCCAAATATTTACATATCCACAAATAACTCCAAAGAATTTATAGAAAAAAAAATTATAGAAAAAAACATAATTAAATAAAATCCTATTTCTTAATTTCTTTTGAGGAACTCTTGAGGTCTTCTTCTCAGGAGCTGAACATAAAGTCAGTTTGCTATTCATTCAATCTCATTGCCATCAAAGAGAGGAGTTAAAGAGATCTTGTGTGTGGATCGTCTGTCCTCCGTGTGATCACACAACAGTCCTGGAGTCACATTAGATCTAGTCTAGACATCTAAAAATACCCTACACGTATAATATTTCACTTTCGCATTGAGTCATTGAGGGAAACTGCAGTCTGAGGCAGTTCTGAGCTCATATGTCTCAGTTTTCTCAGAATTTCAAAATATAAAATCAAAATTCTGAAAGGAAGTCTAAATTCTGAGATATAAACTTAGAATCATGTGATGAAAAAATAATCTAAATGATGAGATTAAAAGTCACAATTACATGTATTTTTTAATTTGTTTATTTATTTATTTATTTATTTTTGAGGAAGCAACAAAACATAATTATGAGATATCAACTCAGAATTGTGAAATAGTAATTCTGAATTCCGAGAAGGAATGTTGCAATTATGTTATTTTTATTTTGTAGCATAAGCAAAGCAACACTATTGCAATAAGTGGGAATTAACTTTTTTGTTCCATGATGGAAACAGGCTCCCAAAGATGAAATATTTCAGCAAAAACAACAAAAATGGTAAATGTTTTTGAAAGTGCCACTATTTCTTCTATTTCTCCAACCCTCGATCTCTCTCTCTCTCTCTCTCTCTCTCTCTCATAGCGCAGGCTGTAAAGCGAGAGAGTTCAATGCGTGGTGCTCAATAACAGAGAGTCCTGCTGCTCTTCTGCTAATACAACAAACCCTTCCGACCGATATCAGCCCCGCTGAAGCTGGAAGGCCAGTAAACACATGCACACACAAACAGACAAAGCCTGAATATCAGCGAGAAACACAGAGCTCAATATCTACCTGCAGAGAGACACAATTGAGCTCGATAAGAGACTATATCAGACCTCCATCATCTTTCACACACACACATTAAAGTGATGGAGGTGCGTTTCTGGTTAGATTAGTAAAGGCTACAGAAAGCTGGTGTAAATGTGTTGGGTCGCAGCGGTGAAGCTCTATCGCCCTCCAGTGATGGAAACAACACAGCAACAGAGGAGACTCTCTGAACACAGCGAGAGACACACTTACACAAAACTCACTGCCACCATCACGCTGAGAGAGGAGCTGAAGGGGTTAAACTGAGCTCTGTGCTTGCCAGGGTGTTTTAGGTGCTCAGATCTTCTACTAGATTTGAGATTTCATCATCTGCCAGGCTGTAATTGTGTGTTCTACTTCTATCACTAAGAAAAGGTAATTGCACACCTTTCCTCAACAAGCAACACAATCGGAGGCAACAGTGAGCTAATAAAGTCCTAAAGACGCTGCTGACGACACTCAAGCTCTCAAACACGCAAAATCTCCTCTGGATTTTCAATTCTCACTGTCAGCGGCCAACAGAAGAAGTCATTTGCAAGGCCACGCATCTGACGGAGCGGTACCTCAGTGACATTATCATCCGTATGAATCATGGGTACCACACATCAATCCTCTCGCTCTCTGTATGTGAGGGATTGATTTCCATCTGGAGGAGATTTATGGCTCTTATATTGTCCAAACGTAATAACAGCTCAGCGTCTCTCACATGATCTCCAAACGTCTCATTCTCATCTCTTTCTTTGAGATTACGTTCTGCTCAAAGGCCCTTATTGGTCCGACAGGATGATGTCATCAAATCATAATGACATTCACAGTGTAAATATGTCTTTCAGCCGATGTAGACGAGGCTCGGACAGAGATACGGACGGCAGAAGATCACCAGTGTGTGTCTACAGTCTGTGTGTATGAAGAGATGGAGACATTGACATTGATGCATCTGGCAGACGCTTTTATCCTCAGTGACGTACACTAGCTAAACATCATTTCAGTTCATGCATTCCCTGGGATTCAAACCCAGGACTTTACTGTTGCTAGCATCATGAGCTACAGTTTACAGGAACTTTCAGGTGAGTTATTCAAACTTCTGTGCAAAGTGTTAAAAGAAAGAAAGACAAAGAGAGATGAATGGAGAAAGAGACTTGTCTCAGCACATCGAGTACATCAGGTTTGGTCTTGATTCCAAGCAATCCATTAATTTAATACATTAACTTTCCATAATCGCGAGATTCAGCTTTCAAAATAAAGGTAAAGACAGTTAATAATGTCCTTAGTTTTAGCATCAGTTCAAGCTGAAAGAGGAACAGAGTCGTGACAGACAGTGATGAAGCTCGGATGTGTTTGCAGAAGACAAGACACGGACGGTTAAGAGCTGACTCCACTGTGTGACCCTGTCTCTGTCTCACACACACACACACACACGCGCGCGCACAGTGTGCAGAACTACACATCTGAACAGTCAATAGCAAATACTTAAGCTAATAACAAAACATTCTTCCAGTAGCTGATACAGAAATGCCAGATTGTCGTATCAAAGTCAGAATGACCTCCTCTCTTAGGTTCACGAAACAGTCGCCCATAAAATGCGTTGCTGTTCTGTTGTAAGTAATCTTAAAGATTCCTAAAAATATCTACTTTCAGAAGAACAAATACAATGCTTTTGTTTTCTCCTCGATATCCCTGACACGACTGCTTCAACACTAACTGTGTTACGGAAACCACGCCTTCTTCATCTGCCTGAACATTTGGGCGGCATTACACAAATATTTCCACACAGTGATGTAGACATGTGGGGGCGTGTTTAAATTAACCGTTTTAGTGGGGCGTGGAAAATCTTAACTTTGATAAAGAATAACTCTTTTGCTTTGAGACTTTAGTTTTTGCAACTTTACAGATCATCTTCATGCACCAAGAGCTTGTAACACTCCAAAGAGAAAGGAAACATTTAAAATCACATCATGTAAGCATTTTAAGAAAAATGTAGACACTGAAAACACTGGTGGATCATAAGCTGCTCATGTGTAAATGAACACAGGGCCACATATCATTCTGAAACACAAACATATATTTATATACATTTATTTAATTATAAGGTAAGCCATATAGCAATTTCAGTTTTGTTCTGATTAATCGTGCACAGATCAGCATCAAACCAGTCTGAAAACAGTCTAAGTGTGCATGTCAGGAAAGGGTTAATCTGGAGCTTTTTGCACTGCATGCACGCTCACAGTTAAGCTTTGCTACCTTTACATTGCAGCCTGTTCATTATCATAATAAAATACAGTCAGTCAAACATATGGAGGACAACACTGCTCAGTTTAAATATGCAGTAACATCAGTGCTGTTAAGTGTTATCATCGTACCACTGTAATGTTATGCAAAATATATTTGGAAATCGAGTGAAGTACATAAAAAAAAAAAGAATTTGTAATTCAAATACATCGTGAATACGGAAACAGGTTAGTTTTACAGGCTTCAGGTTAGTTTTAGCCTAAATTAATTAATTTTGACTTGTGGTTTATTAACTTCTGATAGGACTATTTTTAATAGATTGTTATTTTCTAAGTATTGTTAATTGAAAAGATTTGTTGTGGATTGAGGGGAACTAAAATAGCCTTGCTACAGTTTATCATAATGTTTGTAAACATTTCCCGTCAGCATTAGGCCTATTTCTGAATCAAATATGCGACTTATTATATGTGATGTGTATTTAGTTTTTTTTTTTTTTCTAAATAACACAATATTTTATACTCGTAGCATATTTAAATGCAGCAAACATATTTTACTGAAAATAAAATAAATCAATGACTTTTAAAACCGTTTATCGGTCTAAATTCTTACCGGTCGGTTAACGGCTAACCAGTTAAAAAGAACATTGCTAATCAAAACAAAACAACAGTCACTAATTAGAAGAACAAAACGAGGATTTGTAAAGAAGAATGTCAGAGGATGTCGATATAAGCCGAGAGGAGACTGTTTTTCCTTTGCTTCTGTTCACAAACAGTGTTTTTCACGAGACTCATGGAGCATGCACAGCTCGTCATTCCCCAAAACTATGAGCGCAAGCTAGATTAAAGTGATTATATTGTTTTTAATATGGATATTTTCTTTAAAAAATGCTTCGATTCATTACAGGAGGTCTTTGTTCAGCTTGTGGAGCCGTGCGAGACACTTTTTTTTGTAATGGATGAGCTTTTTATTAAACTTCTCTTGGACTGATGCAGTGCAACACTCGCTGAAGGAAAAAGATCAAAGACACTTTTTATAATAACTCTGACTGGATTCGTCTGAAAGAAGAAAGTCATATACACCTACGATGACTTCAGGGTAAATTATGACCTAGTTTAATTTTTTGTGAAAACTAACCCTTTAACTGATGGACTGGAGTGCTGTGGATTATTGTGAGGTTTTTATCAGACTCTCATTCTGACGGCACCCATTCACTGCAGAGCATCCATTGATGAGACACTGATGCAATGCTACATTTCTACAAACCTGATGAAGACACAAACTCATCCTGATCTGGGATGAACAGAGGGTGAGCACATTTTCATTTCTGGGTGAACTTTTCCTTTAAGAATCCTATCAAACCGATGTATTAATGCAGCCCACGTCCCCAGTAAGAGTTTACTGCTTCTGTTTAACACATTTTGTGTTAGAATTCACAAATTAAATCAAATGTGGCAAGTTCTCTATCGGTCTGTTTAGGAAACCACATTAGCATCCGTCCGATCGCAGGCCCTAAGCTGTACCTTGTGTACCATATATGTGGTGAAAATACAGAAAAATGGAGAAACTGGGAATGATAATACGAAAGCATATGAGCTCATACATCCTAGGAGCCAATTCATGTCTTGTATATTGAGTTACGCTCTTCTGCGGAACGGTAAAGTTTGAGAAACTTCTTAGATTGTATTTTATTCTTTAAGGCTCCTCTCAGCAATAACTCTCACAGTTTCAGCACAGAGATCCATAACTGTGGTTTAAGTCCAACACGCCACACCCGTGTTCTGGTTTCCATCCACAGACGAACACAACACAGAGGGGAAGACCTTTCTTCTGTCCTCCTCGCTCTTTTCTCTTCAGGTTTGCAGGTCTAGAAGGAATAACCTTACACCTGACACGATGTTTTCACTTTCCTCAGCACATTTCTGACCTTCACTAGTTTACACTCCTGTTAATAATCTTTGCATTTGTATAAAGTCTGGAGACAGTTTTAGAGTTTTTACCAGCAGAGGCAGGTATTAATCAGTTTTAGATTCAATTTTATAATATTCACGCATTAATCCCTTTATGCACTATGCAAATTTAACTAAAGATATGAAATATACACCTCTAATGGACTTTTAATGGAGAATAATCAAATCTCTCTTTCTCGCCGAGTTTCTATTAAACCAAATTTCACAGATACTTTCATGCTTTTAGTCTGTGCAAACTTTGATATTTCAGGACATCTCAGTGTCATGCAGGATTTGTAATGCATGTCATCTAACGAAACGACAACACTGTAGTAGTTTCTTATGTAATAAAATCACTTTAAGACCAAGAAGGATATATATATATGTTTTGTATTAAGTATAGATAGTATAAACAATACATATTTTAAAGTATTTGGACACTTAACCCAAACATTAAAAAAAAGAAATATATGTATATCTTTTTTTTAAATACATAATAATAATAATAATAATGAGGAGGAGGAGGAGGATGGTTGTTGATGTTATTATTATGATTATAATATACACTACTGTTCAAACTTAAGCCATCTGTAAGTTTTCGTTCAGACTTATGCTGAACACATTAAAGCACAGTATGATTAAACTGCACACTTTAT
>NC_039285.1:22524985-22529985 GCF_003368295.1 Carassius auratus
TGTGTTCTGATGTAAACAAGCACGCATGAGAAGCACATGAGGTGAGACACACATTCACTCTCGGACAGCAGATGGCGCTAAACTGCAGAAAATGCAGCCGTGAAACCCCAAAAATAAAGCAGCTGCTCTACTTCCTAAAACTGATAGAAATCATTTTAAATAGCCATTCAGATTTGTGGATTTCACAGCACCAAATACTTAAGTATTTAGACTTAATAGGGTATTTTTTTATGTATTACTTTTTTCATTTTAATCTGGACTACAAAATGCCCAAGATATTGTTTGAAAGTGTTCTGATTCTTTATTGTTCGGTCTCACTTTATATCAGGGCTTCATTAGTTAACATTAGTTCATTAATTAGTTAACATAAACTGCCAGTGAAAAATTCTTCTGAACATTCATTAATTTTAGGTATTCCAATATACATTGTTAAAATAGAAAGTTGCAATTGTGTAATTAAAAGAGCTAACATGCACAAAGACCTGTATTAATAAAAAATAAAATAAAAATAAAAGATTTAAAAAACTTCTGTAATGAATGTAGCTATTGCTCATTATGAATGTTAATGGTTAACTAATGAGGTCTTATTGTAAAGTGTTCTGGTCTGAATCAGGAGAGAAATCTGCACAGATCAAGCAGCGTTTAAACTGCTCTAAACTTTATAAGTTTCTTCTCCAGATGTTCACTGATGGACTGGATTACTTGTGGATTATTGTGATGTTTTTATCAGACTCTCATTCTGACGGCACCCATTCACTGCAGAGCATCCATTGATGAGACACTGATGCAGTGCTACATTTCTACAAATCTGATGAAGAAACAAACTCATCCTGATCACAGATGAACTGAGAGTGAACACATTTCAAAATAGTTTTTTTGGGTGATCTATTCCTTTAAATGTCTCTAAGGTTTCACACTCTCAGCTCAATCTGCTGGATTTACAGCACGAGACAAAACGAACAGAATATGCATGTAGCATTGTGTACAATCAACACTATAGAGACAAAAAAATAAATCCCCCGCAACTTTGCATGAACATCCAATACTTTCTCTAGAAAAACTACAGTAATCTTCCCCCGGGTCACGGCTCGTTGAGTGTTTCGAGCTGTATCATACACTGCTTCCTCATATAAACAAGCACATTTATCTTCCCCGAGGGTTTCCCTGCTCTCAAACAATCACCTGCATTAGTATTACTCACATCAGTAAACCCCAGGCCACAGTTTATCCACCAGGTACTAGATGTAGAATATCCTGGACTGCTATTTGTTACTCTAAACTACTGTAGAAACACATCGAGAGGAGAAGAACTGCTTCCCTAAACACTACAGAGCAGGGTAGACTACATTAATCTATGTGTGCATGCACCTGAAGAATGCAAAAATGCTATAGAATAGAATAGAATAGAATAGAATAGAATAGAATAGAATAGAATAGAATAGAAAATCCCATTTTTGGGAGTTTTGTCCTGGACTCACAGCCAGCAATCAACATATAGCACACAACTCAACAACAACAAGAATGTTCATAATATTAACTTAAAATAACTTTTAAATAATGAAAAGCAATTATATTATACATATAAACATTTTGGAAAAGCCAGTCAAAGCATGAGTCTCAGTGGTCTGAGAGTATGATCTAATGTCAATGCAGAGATGCTGTGAATCTCATCAGTGTGGAAGTGAGATGTTGAAGGTAAAATCCAGATCAGGGCTGTGGTTCACATCTCAAACTCTGAATCCGATAAAACTGAGATTCATTATCCACAAAAACGACCCGAATAAAGCCAGCACCCCATCAGATCACTGTTTTCTGAACTGTAGAGAAGTTTGAATGTCCGACTCTGCTCATAAACAACACACCCTGAGCGGCTCTGACTCACTGATTCAGTTTTTCTTTCACAAAGAACCCCGCAGTTTGCCTTTTTTTTTCCCGAGCACCGTTACACAAACCGAGCCGTGTTTTCTAGCGACTCGAGCGGATCTGAAAGACGCATTGGAGCATTTTAATGAACTCACCATCTCACTGAAGTCAGAGGACAAAGAGCTTGAGCTCGAGCGAAGCGTGAAGGCGCACGGTTTATTTGTAACGCTGAGTGAAACTGAGTTGCTACGTCACCCTTGTCGGACGCATGACGTCAGTGTTCACTGCCAGAACACGCTTTGGTTCCTGAGACTCAGACAGACTTCAGCATTCACGGAATCTTCTCCGAGACACAGTTTTACTCTGGATGTCCTGCACGGGCCACATTCAGGGCTTTTTATGGATATCTAATGTTTACTTAGTCTTTAAATATTCATGATCAACTTTTTTCAGTCTTGCTAGGGACTTATGATGATGTTTTGTAGTTATTGTTTAAACCTGAGTGATTTTCAAACGGTTTGTCTTAAAAAGAAAAAAATAATAATAAACCTCTCAGAAAATTGTTATGGGTTTCAACTCGGATTACGACTTTTTGTTATGAAACAGCATACTTTTCATACGTCTTCGCGAAACACAACACACACACACACACACATTGTATAGATTGTTAAGTCTGACGTCACATAGCAGCGCTTCCGTGCCCAAACGCTTTATCAGTTACCACGAGAAAACAACAAAAGGTGCTAATATAAACTCACAATGTGATAGAATACTAGCGAAAACTCCATACCGAAGTCCCAGATAGCCAGACAATGAAAATATAAATATAATATGGACCCGGAAACAGTGCTTCTTACGTCATCACTGAGCAATTTATTGACATTTTACGCATATTGCATAAAAAAAAAATAGTATACAAAATCTTTCTGTTATATGTTTGACATAGTCGAGAATCATATTTGTACAAAGTTTGGTTAAAAATAGTCTGATAACTGATTGGTGAAAAAAAAAAAAAAAATCATTGTTTTGTTGTTGTTGTTGTTGTTTGTTAATAACACTCAATCCATAAAGACAATATTAATACATTATTTGCCTATTTTACTCCAATCAATGTAATGACAAAATAAATAAATAAATACAATTTAGGAAACTTTTTTTTTTTTCTGGCTCTCAGGAGGATATTATTAGTTATTTAATAATGGAAGCGAAAAACAACACAAAACATTATATTAAAGGTTTATTATATTTGATATATCATATTAATATTGACTGTGCATACTCTTTCATCGTTTACTAGGTTAACCTTATAGAGCCAATCACCTCAATGAGACAGAAAATAAAAAGCATATAGCCGATTGTTATTATCTGTATTATTATTAAAGTTAAATATAGCTACTAAAATAAAAAGAAAAACAATAATATGATCTGCTACACTGACTGAATGAAGTTCAGATGCTGCAGTGTTCTGTAAAACTGTAAAAACAGGTTGAGAGCTCTGTTTGACCTGTAAAATCAATCAACGTTAATGAATCCAAGTTTCCAAACATCACAGTTCAGTGCTCTGGCGGAATTATATTATTATGCTAAGACTTTTACAATTCAGACATTTTACTTCTACTTTATTTTATTTTCTTTTATATTTTGATATTAAAATGCCCATATAATTGTTACTCAGATGGTTTGAATTAATAATTATTTATATAAAAAAACGCTAAATAACAGAACTGTGAATAAAATAAAACATTATATAGCCTAAGAAAGAAAAAAACCTTCCAAATAAATAAATAAATATACAAATAAATAATTAAATATGCAAATCAATAAATGGTCAGGGCAGGGATAGAAACATACGTGTATATTTCTAGTTTTAATTATTATTATTTATTTATTTTTTACTTTTTGTAAATTATTACACAAATTATTTTCATTTGATTTTATTTGATCAAAATTCAACGATAATTTCTCCTACATTTGTATTGCAATAGACATTAAGTATACATTTAATCTGAAATATATGATATGTTTAACTAAATTATTATGTGTAATATATGTAACGATAGAGCGTATATGTTTATATATACATTCTAGAGGCACAACGTGACAATATATAATAAACACATAATTGTATGTATTTATAAGAAAAGTTTATATATTTAGAAGACTTTTATTTTCTGTCGGGCGCAGCGTGACGTCACGTCCGGGCACCGGTTGTTGACAGAGCGCTGATTTTTTCTGCTTCAGTGTGAACAGATCTTGATTAAACTGGTGAGAAATTAGTCCTTTTGTGTTGAATTACATGTCACTGTGATGATAAATGAATCAACAAGTGATCGGTGTTGATCTGAATCTCGTGCTGTCTGTGCTTTAATACAGCTGGAATGTTTTGTTTCGATATTATCGGAGTAAATGTGTTCCGAAACAGAATCAGTTGATATTACAGATAAAGGTGTTTAAAAGAGAGGTTTTCGGATATAAATCAGACGATACTGTCAAAAAACACATTTCGACCGCAGTTTGGGCTTGAGATGATCAATATAATCCAATGAATCAGACATATGTGAAGAAACCCCTCAGGATACAGAGAGAATAAACTAAAGTGCTGCTGAAGTTAATAAGAAAACCCACAGCCTTTAATATTTTCATTAATCATTTTAGCATAGAGTTGCTGAATAAAAACAATAATTTCTCTCTCTCTCTCAAAAAAAAAAATACTGACCCCAAACGTTTTCGAACAGTAGTGTATATTGTTATAAAATACTTTTATTTTGAATAAATAATTATAATAAAAAAATAAAAAAAAAACTTATGTTCATCTGTGAATTCAAAAAATAAATAATATATTAAGCGGCAAAACTGTTTCCATCACTGATAATAAATCATCATATCAGAATGATTTCTGAAGATCACGTGACACTGAAGACTGGAGGAATGATGCTGATATCCCAATCTTTTGCTCAGCAGTGTGTGTGTGTGTGTGTGTGTGTGTGTGTTTAACTGAAATGCATCTCTTGTAGGACATGGAGAGCTCAGCTTGGCATCTCTCCCTGAAGCTCAGCGACAAACCCAAGGAAGTGTTTCAGTTTCCAGACACTGAGCCCGGAGACGTGTGTCCAGGAGGATACCAGGTGTCCACGCTG
>NC_039285.1:22534985-22559985 GCF_003368295.1 Carassius auratus
CATCAGCAGTGCGCACTTTACATTATTTGACAGTAATGTGATCATATCTCTGATGTCTGTGTCTGATCACACAACGCTCTCTTCATCTTCAGAACACGCTTGAGAGGCTGGTTCTGGAGCAGCACGTGCAGGGTTAATATAGTCACCGAAAACTAAAACAAATACCAATTGATTATTATTATTAGCTAGTTACTAAAGCAGCATTTCTCGTTTTAATTGTGTAACTTGTACTAAAATAACTGAAACTAAAATAAAACTAAATATAGATCAAATAAAGACAAAACGAAAAGAAAAACAACTGGATGTAAAAATATATAAAAAAATAGTGCTGCTGAATATTTTTGTGGAAACTGATACATTTCTTTTTCAGGATTCACAGAAAGTTCAAAAGACCAGCGTTTATTAGAAACAGAACTCTTTTGTAACATTATACATGTCTTGGCTGTCACTTTTGATCAGTTGAAAGCATCCGTGATGAATAACACATCAGATCTGTGAGATTGTGCACGAACAAACCTCGGCTGGATCTATGTGTTTGTCTGCTTGTAAATCTGTTCTTCTCTGGTTGCTGATTCACCCAGACAGGCTCGACTAGAAAAGCCAGAAAACTTCCTGTGCGACAGGTTTTAATAACACAATCCATCCGGTGATTTAACTGATTTCACCACACGAGGTTTCGCAACTGATGACCTGCCGTAATGTGTAATTTCCACTGCTCTACACGCCTCTACTACACCAGATATCAAGAGTTCAGATCCACAAATCAGAGGTTAAAAGGAGACATTTTCTGCCCAGTGTTTTGATTGATCTCTGAAATCTGTCGCCCATGCACACACACACACACACACACTCTTCACTGCATCTCTGTTGCTGGTCACCATTGACTCGCACAGTGTTTTAATTTGTTTATTCTGTACTATGGTGAACTATCCTTTAACTAACTCGCTCTGTCACGAGATCTCCACTGTTTCGTGTGTGATCGTGTTTGGTGAATATGAATATAATGTTGTTTAAACTGAGAAACATTATTGCAGTTTGGAATTATTAGAGTCACTATTAGGAATATCACTGTTGTAATATTTCTTGTTTGTTTTTACAAGTTTTCATAATTTAGACAGAGAGAGTGCATATTATATATTGAATACACTATGATGACATTAAATAAACCATGTGTGTTCATATTCTATAGATATGTGCTTATCAGGGAAAGAGCAATACCTGCAATGTTAAAATTAATTTCTCAGATGACAACAATCATGACGAAAATGAGTTTTTAACTAAAACTGAAACTTGACTAAACAAAAATAACAAAGGTTAACTAAATAGGATAATAACTAAAAAGTACATTTGACACAGGACTAAGACTAAATGTTTGTATCTGTGTAAAGTGTGTTCATCCCATAGGTGTAATGGTTTTTATTCTGTAGAAACTGTATATTCTATGGCCCTTCACCAACCCTACACCTAACCCTAACCCTCACAGGAAACTTTCTGCATTTTTACTTTCTCAAAAAAACTCATTCTGTATGATTTATAAGTGTTTTGAGAAATGGGGACATGGGTTACACACAAACACACACACACACCAACACACACACACACAGCTGCACTGACTGACAAGAGAAGCAGCTGTTGCTATGGTGACAGATAATGTCAGGGTATTTATATTGATCATTTTACAAAGAAACAGCTTTGTATTTGCAAATTCATCCTTTAAGCCTCCCATCAATATTTCAAGAACTTCTAGTTTTTTTTTTATATTCTGACTTCAAGCTGATCAGCCAATCAGATCAGAGGACTGGATCACCACACAGACACTCAGCCAATCAAATCAGAGGAGGACTGCATCAGCACACAGACGCTCAGCCAATTCTTTAGGGGAGGACTGGATGAAAACACAGACGCTCAGCCAATCAGATCAGAGGACTGGATCAACACAGAGACGCTCAGCCAATCAGATCAGAGGAGGACTGGATCAACACACAGACACTCAGCCAATCAGATCAGAGGAGGACTGGATCAACACACAGACACTCAGCCAATCAGATCAGAGGACTGGATCACCACACAGACGCTCAGCCAATCAGATCAGAGGAGGACTGGATCACCACACAGACACTCAGCCAATCAGATCAGAGGACTGGATCACCACACAGACACTCAGCCAATCAGATCAGAGGACTGGATCAACACACAGACGCTCAGCCAATCAGATCAGAGGAGGACTGGATCAACACAGAGACGCTCAGCCAATCAGATCAGAGGACTGGATCAACACACAGACACTCAGCCAATCAGATCAGAGGACTGGATCACCACACAGACGCTCAGCCAATCAGATCAGAGGAGGACTGGATCACCACACAGACGCTCAGCCAATCAGATCAGAGGAGGACTGGATCACCACACAGACACTCAGCCAATCAGATCAGAGGACTGGATCACCACACAGACGCTCAGCCAATCAGATCAGAGGACTGGATCAACACAGAGACGCTCAGCCAATCAGATCAGAGGAGGACTGGATCACCACACAGACACTCAGCCAATCAGATCAGAGGACTGGATCACCACACAGACGCTCAGCCAATCAGATCAGAGGACTGGATCAACACACAGACGCTCAGCCAATCAGATCAGAGGAGGACTGGATCACCACACAGACACTCAGCCAATCAGATCAGAGGACTGGATCACCACACAGACACTCAGCCAATCAGATCAGAGGAGGACTGGATCAACACACAGACGCTCAGCCAATCAGATCAGAGGACTGGATCAACACAGAGACGCTCAGCCAATCAGATCAAAGGAGGACTGGATCAACACACAGACGCTCAGCCAATCAGATCAGAGGACTGGATCACCACACAGACGCTCAGCCAATCAGATCAGAGGACTGGATCACCACACAGACACTCAGCCAATCAGATCAGAGGAGGACTGCATCAGCACACAGACGCTCAGCCAATTCTTTAGGGGAGGACTGGATGAAAACACAGACATTTCAGTGGTGATCAGAGGAGGACTGGATCACCACACAGACGCTCAGCCAATCAGATCAGAGGACTGGATCAACACACAGACACTCAGCCAATCAGATCAGAGGACTGGATCACCACACAGACGCTCAGCCAATCAGATCAGAGGAGGACTGGATCAACACACAGACGCTCAGCCAATCAGATCAGAGGAGGACTGGATGAAAACACAGACGCTCAGCCAATCAGATCAGAGGAGGACTGGATCAACACACAGACACTCAGCCAATCAGGTCAGAGGAGGACTGGATCAACAAATCCTAAAGTATTTGTAAAAAACAAGATACATGAATAAAAAGAAAAAGGAATAATAAACAATAAATAAATAATATACACAACAAATTATATCAGTTAAAAAAAAAAAAAAAAAAAAAAAAAAAACACAACCCAAGAGATCAGAAGAATAAGTAAATGTGGGGAAAAGTATTCAGTGTATGTCCCCAGATGTAAGCACTGACTGACAGAACTGCACAGCTGGTTTAGTTCAACCCATAAATTTTATTTGTCAGAATCTCAAAGCCTCTACATCCCCAAACAATACATTCAGTATATATACATTTGGCGAGAGGAACTGTACAGATATGTTAGTGCATACATGGAAGCAAATGTACACAAACCCATTTCAGACATATGAAATACACACACACACACACACACACACCTCCGTCAGCACGAGTGGAGAAGCAGATGAGTTTCTCCAGAGACAAGTGGAAATGACGCAGCAGACAGAGATCTGCTCTCCATCCTTCAGTTCTCTAGTTCTCCTGGTGCTTTACTCTTTTATTTCTAGTCTTCCGTCATTCCCAAGACGTTCAGAATCTCCCAACGCTTCATTCTCTTCTAAACATCTAACATGCCTGATCTGGTCTGTCTGCCGAGAAGTGCTGTTTTTAATCTGAATGTTTAATGACCAATTATCTGGATTCATCGATCCATAAAATAAAGTAAATTTACAATTTAAACAATTTAAAAATATAAGGCTTTTATGGCAAATCTTAATTCTCAGATCTAAGTTTTCTTCCCAGATTCGTTTCGAACAGATCAGTTATTTGGTGATTTTAGTAAATGTCATGGATGTTAAAGACTCTTCATGGAACCATCAATGGCAAAAAAAAAATTCCTTTATTTTCATCCATGTTTTGACCCATAAAATACGTTTATTTAAAACAAAAACAACTTAGATTAGATTTAGTTGTATAAGGCAATGATATTCACACATAGATCTCCAAAGACTCGTTACTGCACTGATTCCTGTGGGACGCTGTCACAATCAGAACTGGGATCATTTCTAAACATTATCACATCTTCTGAGTCCTGTAGTCATCTTACACATCCAGCACATTCATCTTCCCTTTGATTCTCTCTCTTCTCCTCACTGACCTCTGCGCTCTTATTAAAGCATGTTTCTGCTGATCAGCATCTAAAACAGCAGTTTATAATGAGATGCTGTGGAGAGCATTCACAGTTTGACATTTCAGTGTAATGGCATGAAGGATGCAGTGTGGTTCAGGTCACGGAGACGTTAAATGTTGAGTGTAAATGCATTTTCTTGCAGATTTACTTCAATCCTCATCAACCTGTAATCTCTTTTAAAGGGACAGTTCAGGCAAAAGTGAAAATCCTGTTGTCATTTACTCACTTTCAAGCAATTTTCAAACAATCTGTATCTTGATACAGCATATTTAAATGTACATAAAGTGAGTTTTTACTTTATGTCCATTTAGACCATCAGCTTTGAGGTCATCTACACTTTTGTTTGGGATCAATTTTTTTTTTTTTTTTCGGTTCATCTCTGAATCCTGGAAAAAACTAAATGTACGACCTTTTCCACAGAAATATTGTGCAGATAATCAGAAATGTTTCTTGAGCAGTAAATCATCATATTATTCTGATTTCTGAAGGTCATGTGACACTGAAGACTGGAGGAATGATGCTGAAAATACAGCGGAGCATCACAGAAATAAATTACACTTTAACACAGATTCACACAGAAAACAGATGATTTACATTAGAATAATATTTCACTATTTTTATTGTATTTATTTTTGCATATTCAAAAAAGTATTTTGATACTTTTTGATTCCTTAGGGTGATTTGTGATGCTTTTGAAGCTGAATTAACTCTCACTGTATGGAGAAAAAATTCTGAAAAATAATGACATGAAGGTCAATAAATGATGAAAGTTTTCATTTTTTGGGTGGAACTGTCCCTTTAAAGGTTGAAAGAATAAAAACATTGTATCAGAGAGGGAAACGATGAACTGAAAACTAAAAACAAGAACGAAACTCAACGATTGACAATGATCCAATCACACAGGCTTTATCATACTTTAAACCAAACACGCTGAGAGAGAGAGAGAGAGAGAGAGAGAGAGAGAAACAACAACACAAAAGAAACCGGATGATGGCAAATGAGGAAAACCAGAGGTCAGAGGAAGGGTCAGGACAAATCTGCGCTCTGATTGGCTGAACTGCTCTAAATGGTTTCCATGGCAAGCAGCATCCAATCAGAGTATTCAGGTGGGGACAATCATGAAGACACATCAGATATATGACACACTTTATGAAGGTCAGATATCACACACACACACACACACACAGGCCAAGAACATTGTCTTAGCTGGACTAAAGCATCAGCACTAGCATTAATTTTTTTTCTCCATAATAAATTACAGCCACTAAACATTCATTGAACAACAGCGTTCTCCTTTTGTTTTCTTTTTTAATCCATGCATTTACAGTATAAGGCATTAACCAAACAGAGTCACGACAGCACAGAAACCAGGATCTGATTGCGTTCGGGTGAAGAAGAAGCTATTCTCAAACCAAAAGGCAAAATTTGGTGGGATTTTGAGACGATCGATATCTGTAACGTCACTGTACCTTATCGACCGGCGGATGGATGAACGAAATTGATTTTCTGAGGTAGACAATACAGGAATATTTCATTCTCCTTGGTCAAGATCATCCTAAACTCTGCTGAAGTGACTCTCTCTGAACGTTAAATTAAAAGGTCCTTTCTCACGCTGTTCTGCATAGCCGCCGGTCCAAGTGCACTTAAAAGGCACCATCCATCTCTTCTCCCCTCGCTCTGCTCTATTACTGCTATTTTAAGGGACTTAATGAATCTGTCTGCGTAGTGAACTCTCTTCACATCTGTGTTTCTAACTGGAAAACGCCGAACGCTAGATTTCAGTCTTCTGGAGATTATTTTTGATATATTCTGAAAATGTTCATGTTTAATGATTAGCTAATATTTCACCCATTTGATTTTATGATACCGTCACAGAAAGTCCAGACGATGAGGTTTCGCT
The DNA here is from genome assembly GCF_003368295.1 of Carassius auratus. Classification (NCBI taxonomy): domain Eukaryota; kingdom Metazoa; phylum Chordata; class Actinopteri; order Cypriniformes; family Cyprinidae; genus Carassius; species Carassius auratus. The sequence goes on from NC_039285.1 coordinate 22,541,340, forward strand.
ACAGTACGATTCAGTGTCTTTGTTCGTTTACTGCGGCGATGTAATGTTCAAGAACGTCTAATGGTTCACATGTCCAGAAATGGCAACTATACACATCCGAATAGTAAAGTCCGAGCGACGTTTCGGGTTTCTGTACAGTGTGTAACAGTGGAGATAAAGTGTGGGTGCAGGTCTAAGACTAAAGATCCACTTATGGGAAGAAAACGGGTCTGGAATCACGAAGAAGGCATTTGGAGGACAGTGAAACCGCGTCCCTCGAGACGAGACGGAGGCGACGTCCAGGAGTCTCCCTTTTTGTCTTCGGGATCTCAGTAGCACTTTAGTTTGTCGTTGTCTTGTAAACGCTGAACGAACGTCCTGCTTCTGCAGCGCTTCTGCCTCTATAGTGTCCGGATGGCCACGGGGTACAGCAAGGACATGTGCTCGGCCCCTTTAATTGGTAGTTTGCGGCTGGAGTAGAAGTGGATGATCTCAGGAACGCTGTCGAACAGGCAGCTGTTCTGACCCAGTACGTACTTATTGTCTTTGGTCCTGGAGAGCTTCATGTGCATGAAACCTTGACTGCTCCTGGAGAGAGAGAAGAGAACATGTAGATGAAGATGGAGAGCAGGGAGCGATTAATAAAGGTAGAGCAGGTTAAAACAATCTGTGATTAGTTGTCAGACGGCAGCACTCTGGAGCAGTTCATTGGCAAACGCGTCACGCGTGGAGACCGGAGAGCTTTAATGAGCGCAGCGGTGCTGTCGGCTTTCACTGGGGATCTGAGTGTAAAGTGAATTAAAAGCCAAGGACGGAGGGAAGCCACACACTTCAGGATGATGTTTTGAGGTGTGTAAAGACTGTGTGCTGTTATTAACACTGCTGATTATTACTCTTACTAACAGTTCAGGCTTTAAACAAAGGACTAATCCTAAATGCTAATGTGAGTCATATCTAGAGATTGTAGAGATTTGAGGCTCTTTTGATTTGGACTATCAAGTGACTACTTAACACCAGCCCAGAATATACTAGAAAAAACTAATAAATAAATAAACTAAACCGGTAAAAAAAAAAATATATATATATATATATATATATATATATATATATATATATGTGAATTAATGATCTGATTAGTTTACACACATTACATAATGATTGACAACGACAATGAAATGACAGTGTTACCTAACTTTGCATCTAGCATCAAATTATACATCTCTCTCTCTCTCTCTCTCTCTCTCTCTCTCTCTCTCTCTCTCGCTCTCTATTTATAGATATTAATGCATAAATATAAAATACATAAATATACAAATCTCTAAATTAAAGACCACTAGTAAGAACGTCCCTTAATCAGAGTAATTATCCTTGCTATCATTAAATATAAATCAACTCCTCCATCCCTCTTGGTTCAGGACTCCTGTAGCTCTCCGGCTGATTAGCTGCCTGTCATTAACGACTCTTCATCATCATTAGAGAGATGAGAAAACACTGGAGCCGCACGGACCCCCCGAGAGCCTTCAGCACCACACACACACACACACACACACACACACACACACACACACACACACACACACACACACACACACAAACACACACACACACACACACACACACACACACACAGGCCTGAGGTCACTGGAGACGCCTGGAAAAGCTCAGGCACATCACTATGGAAATATCTGTACTAAAGCTTGCTATTCTCTTCCTCTTAAGCATTTGATTTTGCTGTTATCATATTAGCAACGTGAACAAATCACACGCAAGACCAAGAGAGAGAGAGAAAGAGAGAGAGAGAGAGAGAGAGAGAGAGAGAGAGAGAGAGAGAGAGATACCAAAGCCTTTGTGCTCTTATCAACAGATACTTCATCATTATTTGCCCTTTTAATCCAAGGATTCATTTGACTTTATGGATCTGAAAGCTTCACTGTGGTTCATGACAATGTCACGAATGTTCACTGATATGATTCACAGTGTACATGTACTGTATGTGTGAATATATACACTATATATCACTGCATCCATAGCATTGGGCTCATTAACTGCACCAGTCACGCGTCGCTTGGAACCATAAGATTATTCTTTTCATTTAAATGAGCGTTCAGTACAAGTTAAGAACTTGCAGTCGATGACCACAGACAATCATTTTAAAACAATCTGTCAAGCACTTTCAGTTCTAGAGGGTTTAAAAGCAGAAATGCACAGCTTGTATAGTTTTTGTTCTAGCAAATAATAATGTTTATGTACCAAAAAATGCATACATATACTGCTGTTCAACAGCTGGGAACAGTCAGATTTGAAATGTATTTTTTTTTAAAGAAGTCTCTTCTGCTCATCAAGGCTGCTATATATATATATATATATATATATATATATATATATATATATATATATATATATATATATATATATATATATATTTAATTCTAACAAAGTCTTTTCTGTAAATTTTTCTATTACTTTTAATGAACACATACTTGCTGAATAAGAGCATATCAAAAAAGAAAGAAAAAAAGTACTGGCCTCAAAAAAGTTTCTTCTGTATTTTTGATTAAATAAATGAGCATTAAAAATGAAATATATTTTTTATTTAAAATGATAAAATGTATTTATGAATATTTTCATTCATATACAGTCATATATATTTCTATTTCTAATGTGACTTGCATTTCACCCAGAACATATCTTTAAAATGCAGTCTTCATTAAGATGCAGAGCTTCAGATGTTAATGAAACCGGAGTAGATTGATGTTTTATGAAGGTCACTCTGTGGAAGCTGTACATGAGATGAGAGCTGGGCTTGAGCAGAGAGTCGTTCTCCGTTCACCTACAGCACATGCACATTAACACGCTGCTAATTCACAAACTTTTACTTTCCCTCCATTCAGAGGAGATTTATTTCACTCCCTTCAGCCATTTTCTCTCCTTCTCTGTCCATAAAGCAGGGCACTGCTCAAGCCTCTTTGCTTTATAAAAGCTTTAAGAGACTTGACTCATCCATTTCACTTACGCTCCGCTCTGAACCACAGATCTGCTCAGACAATCGATCCGTTTCATGTGAGCGAACCATCTACAGACGCCGTTAAAGAGCATCAGGCAAAGACTTAGATATGTTAAATAATCCTAAACCAGTGGAGAAAAAAAATAACTAACAAAAACTGCCTGTAGGTGGCGACAAGTCTTAATAAATGAATCACTGATTCACTCATTCACTTCGATTCATTCAATCGGCTGATTCACTCATTCGCTTCGATTCATTCAATCGGCTGATTCACTCATTCACTTCAATTCATTTAATCGCTGATTCACTCATTCACTTCGATTCATTCAATCGGCTGATTCACTCATTCACTTCGATTCATTCAATCGGCTGATTCACTCATTCACTTCGATTCATTCAATCGGCTGATTCACTCATTCACTTCGATTCATTCAATCCCTGATTCACTCATTCACTTCGATTCATTCAATCGGCTGATTCACTCATTCACTTTGATTCATTCAATCGGCTGATTCACTCATTCACTTTGATTCATTCAATTGGCTGATTCACTCATTCAGTTCGATTCATTCAATCACTGATTCACTCATTCACTTTGATTCATTCAATCGGCTGATTCACTCATTCACTTTGATTCATTCAATTGGCTGATTCACTCATTCACTTCGATTCATTCAATCACTGATTCACTCATTCACTTTGATTCATTCAATCACTGATTCACTCATTCACTTTGATTCATTCAATCGGCTGATTCACTCATTCACTTTGATTCATTCAATCACTGATTCACTCATTCACTTCGATTCATTCAATCACTGATTCACTCATTCACTTCGATTCATTCAATCACTGATTCACTCATTCACTTTGATTAATTCAATCACTGATTCACTCATTCACTTTGATTCATTCAATCGGCTGATTCACTCATTCACTTTGATTCATTCAATCACTGATTCACTCATTCACTTCGATTCATTCAATCGGCTGATTCACTCATTCACTTTGATTCATTCAATCGGCTGATTCACTCATTCACTTAGATTCATTCAATCACTGATTCACTCATTCACTTTGATTCATTCAATCACTGATTCACTCATTCACTTCGATTCATTCAATCACTGATTCACTCATTCACTTCGATTCATTCAATCGGCTGATTCACTCATTCACTTTGATTAATTCAATCACTGATTCACTCATTCACTTTGATTCATTCAATCGGCTGATTCACTCATTCACTTTGATTCATTCAATCACTGATTCACTCATTCACTTCGATTCATTCAATCGGCTGATTCACTCATTCACTTTGATTCATTCAATCAGCTGATTCACTCAGGAATGAAGCAAAGTGACTTGCTGATTTCAGAACTGGACACTACAATATTACTCTTACTATTTATGCCATAAAAAGATGTACGAGTAGTATACTAATCTGCAGTTTTTAATTTAGGCTTATTGAATCATTGACTCAATGCATTCATGTCCTTCATTTATTCAGTATCTATGTAGTCACTGTATTCATTTATTCAAAGCATCAATTACATTTATTCATTATTTAATGTATTCATTTATTTGTGTATCTAGTCACTGTATTCTAAAAGCAATGTTTCAGGAATGAAACATCATCGTGTTGAGCATCGAAGCAACGATTGACAAAACAGAGCAAAACAGTTAACAATTTTATTATTTGTTGTATACTATTGTCCTAAGAATAAAATATTGATCTTAAAAGGAGGATAAATGAGTGTTGTCTGAGCCTGAAGACCGAGTCTTTCACAACAGGACTGATGGCCAGGCTTCACTCAACAGTAAAAGCATCAATAAAGACAGTTGGCTCTATTTGTGTGCTTTTGTTAATAAGAGCATTATCTCATGAGCTTAGCAACATGTTAAGAATTCATAGATGAACCAAACAATGAAAGAGAGGTTTTATGGTCAGGTCATCAGTGATGCTGCACACAGACAGAGCTTTTCATAGCAGCAGTAATATTTCAGCAGACACGAGTCGTTTGCATGTAAGAGTCTCTGTGGACGGACTGTGTGCAAAAGTCTGAAAGCTTTCTACATGCTGTCAGCTCTGCTTTAGCACAACACTCGTGATGGGAGACACGGAGAGACTCTCACTGCTTCTGTGTTTAGACCTGCTCTCTCTCATGGCACTGAATAAAGGATTCAGTCCACAATCAGATTTACTGCGTATTAAAGACACGCTCCGGGTTCAATAGAAAGTAAACTCTACTCTGCTGACAGCTGCTGATTACCACAGAAGGTGATTTTAACTTGCCCTCAGTTTAGACTTTGTGGTTATGTGTAGGCCCCACCACTAAAATGATCACATAGGTAACATTACAACTCAGATTATTCATTTATACATGGGGAAAATAAATGAATAAATAACCAAATAAAAAATAGAATAAAAAAACGATTTACTATGCACTATTTACAATGAACTCATTTCCTAAATTCTATATTTGAACGATACAGAACTGTATCATTTATTACAGTTTTGCACAGTCTTGGCATTCATTGTGGACAGCAATGTAAGACTTTCAAGACTGCATCTTACAAGCTGTTGCTGAAAGTAAAAATAACTTTTTTGTTTACATCTGTTTCAGTCTCTTTCAATATAAAAGTCTTTGCTGCTTGTAAAACAGTCTCTTGTTGCCATCACAGCATGAACACACACATACAGTCTCCCAATACTAAATACTACTATGAATATAAAATAGCATTCAGTCAAAAATACGTTCTCGCATAAAAAAAAATCACATCACAAATCACAGGTTCTGCTCTAAAACCTGCTGATCTCTCAGCGGGGGTCTCTCCTGCAGAGACTGCACCAGAGCTTCACATCAGTGTGTCCTGAGCTCTCCGTGAGTCCTGTCTGAGCTGATGAGAGGCGACCGCTCTAAAGGTGAAGGAGTCACGTCACGCTCACATTGGCTTTGTGAAGTGTCAGCCGGAGCAGCTTCAGACGCCAGAGAGACAGGGGTATCAGCCCACATTAACTCCAGCCACGGCGGGGAAAAGGTTAACGTCAAGGACTGACAGAGACAGCACATGTGTGAAGGGGTCAAAGGTCGCGTGAGAGAAATCACACGTCAGCAGGAGCGACCGACACACATGAGACCTGACTCTGGGAAGAGCGGCTTTATTATTAGATCAATCTTATTCCTATATGATAACCATTCAGCATTGTCTATGAACCCTTTGACAAGTTTATAAGTTTATAGTTCAGATATAAACACTGTTTGTCGACAGTAATGATCAAATAGATTAAATCACCTTTTCATCGTGACTTCATGCTCCAAATAAAGATTGTATCAATTACAGCGTAATGCCAGCAGGTGGCGACAAGTGACTTGTTGAAAAACAGAGCTAAGCCCCTTATTTCTCCCAACCCTAGCAACGCCTTTGTTGCTAACATACTTCCAGAGAGATTTAACACATTGACAGCATGTTTTAACCATTTGCTAGCATGGTTTCAAATTGTTAACCTGGTTTAAACATTTGCTAGCATGCTCCTAGTATGTTCTTAGCACATTGCTAAGAAAAGAGATCATGTTGCGAACACTTATGTTTTATGTTAGCTACTTATGTTTCTAGTATTTAACACTTTGCTAGCATGCTCCTTCTGTTTTAGCACATTGCTAACGTTATCATTGCTAATACATCTCCAACACACTTTGAAGTTTTCACATGTTGCTAACATGTTTCTAGTATTTAACACTTTTCCTAAGTTTTAGCACATTGCTAAGAATAGTTATGCTGCAAAACATCCTCAGCATGTTTTAACAAGTCTCTAACATTTTAGCAGATTGCTAACATGTTTTAACATGTTAATAACTAGATTTAACTTATTGCTAACACCTTTTAACGTTAGAATGATCTAGCAATCAGATAAAATATCATAACTTTTTTTTTCAGCAAGTGCACAAAGAAACCAATTTTCTAATTTTCAATTAGTTTAACGTAATATACCACCTAAAAATAAAAATGAAATAAAAATGAATAAAAACTATCCAGACTACATAATCTAGACTTCGGAGTGATCCTGAAATAACAATACACATAGATGTACAGTAAATACACATCATTTGTACAGTTTTGGAACATCATTACTCTACATGACCAGAAAACTGAAAGAGTGTCTTGTTATAATTACCTGGGTTTTTTATTAGATGAAAAGCTCATTTTTAATCCCCATGTAGATAAATTGGTAAAAAAGCTGAGAGTTAAATTAAGATTTTTTTATGGAAATAAGGCTTGTTTTAATTTAAAGGCAAGAAAGGAACTTGTTGCTGCTACCTTTTTATCTGTTATAGACTATGGAGATGTTCTGTACATGCATGCAGCAAAGTCTGTTTTACGGTCATTGGATTCTGTACACCATTCTGCTCTACGCTTTGTCACTAAAGCTGAGTATTTTACACATCATTGTAGTTTGTATAGTTTATCAGGTTGGCCTCCACTCTCAATCCGTAGACAGCATCACTGGCTTATTTTTATTTATAAGGCAGTGTTAGGACTATTGCCTTCTTATTTATCAGTTTTCTATTTTGTAGAAAAGAAAATATACAATCTTAGGTCTAATAATAGCATTCTTTTTACTACACCTGCTGTAAAATCTGAATTTGGTAAAATCGCCTTCCGTTACAATGCCCCTTCAACATGGAATGCTTTGCAGAAACAGTTGAAGATAAGCACTATTATCCCACTTAATGATTTTAAATTATATCTCACAGAAACCTTCAGCTATAAGTGTGATTGTGTATAGACTGCTGTTCTGTTTTGATTCTTGTATGGAGCTTCATGTAGCTGTCATACTCCGTGTAGTAGGATGTCTTGGTTATTTTGTTATTGTGTTATATTTTGTTTGTTGTTGTATCTGACTTTTGTCTTTGTTATGTGTTGTGGTATGGTTTATGTGATGTTGATATGTTATTGTGTAATTTGGTATGCTTTGTTTGTTTTAGATGAGTTTTTTTATTTTTTATTTGTATTTTCTTTTCTTTTCTTCTTTTTACATTTTTAAGTGCTGCCTTTCTTGGCCAGGGACCATTTGAAAAAGAGACTATCGTCTCAATATGATTTCCCCTGGTTAAATAAAGGAATAATAATAAATCATGATGTAATTTTTTTCGTGTTGAATATCACTATGAAACATGGATAACTGGGTAAACTAACCGAATGTGTGTGTGTGTGTGTGTGTGTAAGAGCTCACTGTTAGTGGCTGTAGAGTAATCTGTGTGTGTGATGAATATCTTCTTACTTGAGCGAGAGCGAGAAGTCGTTCTTACAGGTCTCACTGTTCCTCACCAGGTAACTGGCCTCTTTACACAAGCGCAGCAGAGCCTCGGCGTCCGTGCGGCTGATGGCTCCGTGATACCAGCTGTGGAGCAGACAGAAGGAGAGAGCTGAGTGAAGAAGAGCGCCAGAGTCGTTATGAAGCGTCTGCCGTGTGTTTGACTCACAACTGGCTCTCCAGAGGCATGGACGGGTCGATGCGCTCGCCCACGCTCGGCCCGCTGAGCTCCACAGAGCTCATCTTAGTGCTGACCAGACAGCCGCTCGAGTGCCTCTGCAGCGGACGACACTTCAGCTCCTTAGTGGGAGACATGTGGGACTTGTCCACGCCGTCAAACTGCACTGTATCAGGAGAAGCACAGCACATGTCAGGCGTACACCACTGATGACACGTCTCACACACAGCTGTCAGTCCAAAAACTCATTTCTGTACAAATACAATTATTGGAGCTCAAAACTATATTTAATTCCCATTTATTTGACTAGCAAACTTTTTTTTTAAGATGCATAATGTCTAGTTATTGCACAAAAAAATAAAAAAATAAAAATAAAAATACAATTCAAAAGGTTAATCTAAACATTTTTTAAAAATCTTAAATATTTTTGTTGTAGATATTTTAAATCATATTAATTAATATTTACTACAAATATTTTAGTAAAAAATATAAAACAACAACAACAACAACAAAAAAACATTGTTACACATTAAATTCTCTTAGTATAGGGAAAGCAGTAAATAATATATAATTACAAGCAAACCCTAAACTAAATGCTAATCACAACCCACAGTGCATTCATATTATGTACTTAACTGTATAAATACACTTGATCAAATACACTTTAAAATAAAGTATAACCACCCAACAAATGTTTTTCTAACTATTTCTGTAATTGCAATAATTACAGTGGGTATAGAAAAGAACATAATCACATTTTGTTGGTTTGCAGCCTGAAATGAAGTTGGACACAGTTTTAGTTTTATCTCAGTTCAACTTATAACATCCTAGAGAAGAATAAAACACCAACATGTCAGAAAACAAAACAAAACAAATAAAATCACTGAGATGGAGTTGCAATAACTGTTTAATTATACTGTAACACGGCACCTTAAAATGCAACCATTTTTTATATATGTTAATTTTGCATTTCTAACTATTTCTGTTATCATAATAATCAGATTGGAGGTTATCCTTGTGTTGTTAAAAAAATATGATAAAGTAAAAATGTTCAAATGAGATCCACAAGTGACCTGTAACTGCTCTCCAGAAATAGTTTTTGAAGAAAATTCCCAGCATGCCCTTGTAAGACTAGCAGTCCATACAGTGAGCTTTGTGTTTTATTGAGCAGAAGCTCCCCGCGGGCCGTAACTCAGTCCAATGAAGTCTCTGTGAGCGCCGGAGGGATGGAAGCTCATCCTGCATGTAACGAGAGGAGCAGCGGACGAGAGAGACGCTTCATAAAACAACTGGATGAAGAGCGACCTCCTCATCCAATAATAACAGTATTATTGTTTTTAATATTGGAGTCCTGACCAAGAGTCTATTTGCTGTTAACTTTACCACCCCCACACACACATTATTTGATTTGAAGTGCACAATCAAAATAGCATGTTAAGTGATCTTAAAAAGCTTAAGTGCAACTGAAAGGAATGCCTTTTCACATATAAATGCATTAAATGGAAATGTATTGTATTTTACATATGAATTGCATTTAGTTGAGCTTTTTTGACTCTAAGTAAACTTGATTTGGCGTTAAGTCTCAACTTAAGTTGTTAATTAAGAATGTTAATTATAACTAAATTAAAATATTTTGTATTTATATTACATTTATTTACAATGCTTAAGAATTATTTTTGGATGCTTCAGTACAGAGTTGGGATTTTCTTTTAAATAGTTTATAATCTTCAAGTACAGCTTATTAAAAAATTATAGTGAAACTGAGTAGTGAATTATTGTTATTATAGTGTATAGGAATCAATATCTAATATAATGCAATTAATAAATAATTAAACACTAGCCACTAATTAAAAAAATATTAATAAATTAATAATAATTAATCAAATGAATTAGTAATTTTTTATGAAATACTAAATATTATACAGCTGCTGAAAAAAAGAATGACTGACAGAAATTAATTCTAGCCAGCAAAAAAGAGCAAGCACTGTGTTTAAAAGGCATTTTAAAGTTTGGAAACCCTACATCCGCAGATGGATGAGATCAGCATAATCAATCACTGATGCCTTCAAAACCATTCCACAGATGAGTTTATTTGATCTGTGTCTATGAACACATGTTTTGATTTAGGCCCAGTACAGACTATGTGTCCCACATGAGATACAGAGGTCACAGAGGTCACGGGGGTCACAGAGGTCACAGGATGTAGCTGTAGTGAGAGAGCTCATGTTTCTGATGGATGAATCTGCAGCCTGTGTGTGTGTGTGTGTGTATGAGAGAGTGTGTGTGTGTGTATCTCAGTCTCACTGTATGAGTGTATTTACAGTGAATGGACGGTCTGATCTCTGACTCAGGCTCTTTACAACATCAACGATCAATTAAACAGAGTTTCTCGTATCAGGGATTATAACAGTAACATACTCAGCATATGTAGCTGTAGCTCACAGTGTCCTGAGCAAAGACTTATGGGTAAACAAAACTATCAATGTGTCATCCGTTTCTTTCTTTCTTTCTTTCTTTCTTTCTTTCTTTCTTTCTTTCTTTTTAAATGAACATCAAGAATAAAGATATTTAAATGATATGCTGGAGGTCTATACTGTACGCATAGATCTGATTCTGATTCAGCGAGGAGAGGATGTACAGTGCTGTCAGTGTGACGGTCATCACACTCCTGAACCACAGCCCGTCTGAAGCAGCAGCTCATGTCAATACAGTACTAACAACCTCCAGCTCTAGGAAAACTATCTTTCATCAATTTTACAATCCAATGCTCAGATAATGCTTACAAACAGGACTGTGTGAAGAAATTAATACTTTTATTCATCCAGGGCACATTAAATTGATCAAAAGTGCCAGTATGTTACAAAATAATTCATCTGTGAATCCTTAAATAAAATGTATCACAGTTTCCCAAAAATATTGTTCAGCACAACTGTGTTCAATATTGATAATAATCAGAAATGTTTCTTGAGCAGTAAATCATCATATTATTCTGATTTCTGAAGATCATGTAACACTGAAGACTGGAGGAATGATGCTGAAAATACAGCGGAGCATCACAGAAATAAATTAAAATTTAATAGATATTCACACAGAAAAAAAAATCTATTTGAAATTGTAATAATATTTCACAATTTTACTGTTGTTTTTACTGTATTTATGATCAAATGAATGAGCAGAAGAGACTTCTCTCGAAAACATCTTGCCAAGCACAAACTTTTGAATGGTAGTCTTAATATAATTTTAATTGAAATTTTGTCATTTCCTGTGAAGGTGACATTTATGATGACATTTACATGACAAGAAAAAGCAAGGCAGTACTATCACCTGTCCAGTAAAATCACAGCTGTACCTCAGTACATGATCACAAAGCAGTAACATGGTATTAATGTAATGCACATTCACTCAATTAAATCACATCAGGTTCTGCTGCACACATATGTATAACCAGGATGCAATGAATGCATGACAATGAGCATAAACAATATTCAGATTAATAAAACAGCATGTGCTTGAATATTAGCAGGAATAAATAGCATTATGATCATGCAATAATGCTGAAGCAGTTCTGATGTGTGTGTGTCTGTGTGTGTGTGTCTGTGTGCTTCTGTGTGCACGAGTGTTTGTGTTTGTGTGTGTGTGTGTGCACGAGTGTTTGTGTTTGTGTGTGTGTGTGTGTGCTCGTATGTATCTGTGTACCTGAGTGTGTGTGTGTGTGTTTGTGTGTGTGTATGAGTGTCCGTGTGCGTGTGTCTGTGTGTGCTTGTGTGAGTGTGTGTGAATCTGTGTGTGTGCATATTGCATGAGATGGAATGCCATATTTTTTGTTTACTGTTGGCATAAAATGTAGATCGGTGAAGAAACAATCTGTTACCATGGAAACCTGCCATGCAAATGTGCTTGGCGCCTCTCGAGTGGATCATAACTGTCAAATGTTATGAAATCTGACATTCTTCAGGAGCCGAGAAGAGTGTGATAGAGAGAGATGAAAGAGAAACACTTCACACACACACACACACACACTGGTGAAACACAGGACGACGTGAACCTACAGTTGTGCGGTCATAACATGACCTTGTCGTGACCCCTGCATGACCTCAGAAGCTGCCTTCAAACCAGCAGACCACAACTGTAACCGTGACGACGGCACGTCCAATCAGCATCGAGTCATGAATCTGACATCACTGAGCACACAGACTCTCCTCTGACCTTTTCATGTCTAATAGACCGAACACTGAGGCGCTTCACCTGCACTGAATGCCAGAGCCTTTCTCCTTTCCTAAACGTTCATCTCTCAGAGCAGTTTCTTTGTGCCCTTTCGCTCTCCTTCAGAATCACTTACCATGCAACGCACTGAAAACAGACAAAGCGCTTGTCAAACTGAACTAAGTGCTGTGTTTCTGTACAGACTGATTGACGGCCTCTGCTGTGGTTTAAAGCAGCCGTTCACACACACATTTACAGTGAGAACCTGCAATTCTCTCTCTCTCTCTCTCTCTCTCTCTCTATATATATATATATATATATGTATATGTGTGTGTGTGTGTGTGTGTGTGTGTGTATTATTTTAAGATTATAATATTATTTGATTTATTATGGTATTTATTTATTTTTAGAAGTACATTTTATTCTACAATAATATCTAATATTAATCTTTTATTTTGGCAGGTTGTTGTGAAGAGCTTTGAGTTTGACGATAGTTTTCTCAAATATTTACAAACAGTAGTCCATATTGTGATGTGATGAAGTGTGCAGCCATATTGATTCACTGTTTCACTGATTCACTGTTTCACTGAATAAATGGTTAGCTGATTTACGGATTCACTGATTTACTGATTCACTGTTTCACTGATTCACTGTTTCACTGAATCAATGGTTAGCTGATTTACTGATTCACTGATTTACTGATTCACTGTTTCACTGATTTACTGATTCACTGATTTAATGATTCACTGTTTCACTGTTTCACTGATTTACTGATTCACTGATTTACTGATTCACTGTTTCACTGATTTACTGATTCACTGTTTCACTGATTTACTGATTCACTGTTTCACTGATTCACTGATTTACTGATTCACTGTTTCACTGATTCACTGTTTCACTGAATCAATGGTTAGCTGATTTACTGATTCACTGATTTACTGATTCACTGTTTCACTGATTCACTGTTTCACTGAATCAATGGTTAGCTGATTTACTGATTCACTGATTTACTGATTCACTGTTTCACTGATTTACTGATTCACTGATTTACTGATTCACTGTTTCACTGATTTACTGATTTACTGATTCACTGTTTCACTGATTTACTGTTTCACTGAATCAATGGTTAGCTGATTTACTGATTCACTGATTTACTGATTCACTGTTTCACTGTTTCACTGATTTAATGATTCACTGATTTACTGATTCACTGTTTCACTGATTTACTGATTCACTGTTTCACTGATTTACTGTTTCACTGATTTACTGATTCACTGTTTCACTGATTTACTGTTTCACTGTTTCACTGAATCAATGGTTAGCTGATTTACTGATTCACTGATTTACTGATTCACTGTTTCACTGATTTACTGATTCACTGATTTACTGACTCACTGTTTCACTGATTTACTGATTCACTGTTTCACTGCTTTACTGATTCACTGTTTCACTGATTTACTGATTCACTGATTCACTGTTTCACTGATTTACTGATTCACTGATTTACTGACTCACTGTTTCACTGATTTACTGTTTCACTGATTTACTGATTCACTGTTTCAATGATTTACTGATTCACTTTTTCACTGATTTACTGATTCACTGTTTCAATGATTCACTGTTTCACTGATTTACTGATTCACTGATTCACTGTTTCACTGATTTACTGATTCACTGATTTACTGACTCACTGTTTCACTGATTTACTGTTTCACTGATTTACTGATTCACTGTTTCACTGTTTCACTGATTTACTGATTCACTGTTTCACTGAATCAATGGTTAGCTGATTTACTGATTCATTTATTTACTGATTCGCTGATCTTCTGATTTACTGTTTCACTGATTTACTGATTCACTGTTTCACTGTTTCACTGATTCACTGTTTCACTGATTCACTGATTCACTGTTTCACTGCATCAATGGTTAGCCAATTTACTGATTCACTGATTCACTGTTTCACTGATTTACCGTTTCACTGGTTCACTGATTCACTGATCCACTTTTTCACTGATTATTTATTCACCCAAATTTGGCCAAATTCTTTAACATCCCACATTACGCAGTAAATTCCATTTTAATGTCTGAATCTATGATTCTATCCCTCTTTTGTGTATTGCAGGAGCCCTAACATTTTGAGAATATTCTTTCAATTATTTTCAAAAATTATGGTCAGTTGTGAAGTTTATGATTACATTCATTCAGGCAGCTATAAAACCAATGTATATGTGTTATTATAGAAGCAAGCAGACTCATCTCATCTCATCTTTATAGAGGTACAGGAAGAACATCAGGAAAATAAATTTATAAGCTGAACAGACCAAGATATTTATAACATGCATTACAAGTTTGTCACCTCTAAGCAATCTCTACAACACATTACACAAGAAACCTGAACTAAACAAGACAATATCCTGCTCACAATTCAGAGATAAAGGGAAATGAGGTGTCAGGAGCGAATGCGATCCCGTTATCAGATCGAGCTGTCGGATGGGTGAGGAAACCTCCGAGCATAGACACATAAGAGCCATTCACACACAACAACAAAACATTTGATGTAAGAATCCAGCATGTGAAGGACTGGAGAGACACTGCTGTCCATCAGTCAGTCCATCAATCATCAAACTGTTTTAAAGAGGAAACCAGGTTCAGACTCACTTCACATCAGACGACCAGAATCAAACCCAAGAGCTTACCAGGGACATATTGATGGACTCTTATGTCTCTGTAGATACTATCATAAGTGTATTTATATATAAACACATCTTTTGATTATAATTTTCCATTAATTTTCTATTATGTTTACAATTTTTTGAGCAAAAACTTAAGTGACTACATAAAGTTTTTTTGTTTGTTTGTTTGCTTTTTTTACAGTGCTGGAAAATCAAATGAGAAATTTCATGATAAGAATAATAAACACATTAATTATTATTATTATTATTATTAATTATCACCATATTATACATTTTAGTGTTTGTGTGGGCTACCTATTGTTATATTATTTTCAGTTTTCCTGATCCAGTTCATAACATAATTTCCTGTCAATTTAACAATTTTACATAATTAACTTCTAACGTTTTGCGAATCTTCCGGTGAATAAAAACACTGAAGTCATGTTGGTTTGTCTTGAATCCACAGACGATAAGATACGGACATTAAAAGGCTCTGTTGCATTCTGAAACACTCAACGAGGGCTACCTCTGAACACATTGACTAATTAAAGCTGCTAATTAATTCTCCTTTACTAATTCACTAATGGAAGATCCGTCAGGCGAGTGCAGCGCTCAGCGGGGAGAGGAGGAGTACAGCCTGCAATTAAGATCTCGCTCTGACTTCTGCTGTGATTAACTACTAACACATTCACACTCGGCCAATAAGCCCACGGCAGACTCGACACAGGCAGGTAAAGCCACGTCTATTCAACATGTCAGTCCTGAGTAATAAAACAGCATGTGTGTGTGGAATCAGCTGGATTTGATGCATGAAAAACATTCCTCTTTTGTTTCTTTCCTTCATTAAACCCCGGGAATACAGTCGACGTGTTTGACAAAGGCAGAGAAAAGCAAGTATTGCGGGCTAAACCCCACACTCACGCTCGCATAATGAAATCTACATCGCTTTTAATTCTATTATTTCATATTCTACAGAGACATGAGGCAGATATGAGCCCGGAAGAAAGGACCGGAAAGCAGCAACAATTAATTCAGACGCCAAAACAAAAGAAGCACTGGCTTTTCTTGGTGCAAACAAAAGGGTTTGATGATATTTATATGCAAATTTTGTTTCTGGCTCATCAAAAGTAGCAGGCAAAAATTAATATCTCGTCAGATTGATGAGATGCTATATAGTTCAGAACTAAGGAATAAATGACGAGATGGTCAACTAGTAGTGCAATAACCGGCTGGTTGATTAGTGAGGTTAACTGACAATTAATAAACAAATTACTAAAATGACATAATTAATAAATATGGCATAGCTAAAAGTTAAAGGATATATTTTGTCAAAAAACTAAAACGATGACTAAAATAATAACTTGAGTACAAATGCGTAAAAGGTTTTAAACCAACCACACCTATGTTTATTTATTATTATTTATATACTATTATAGTGTTTAATAAATATTTTGAATAAGCTTTTATTTTAATATTTTTTTTTTTTTTTTATTCTGTTTAAATGTATATATATATATATATATATATATATATATATATATATATATATATATATATATATATTCAGTTTTAGTTTTTATTATTTTAGCTTTAAAGTTTTGCGTTTAGTGTTATTTAAACTAACAAAACTGTTATTAGCTTTAGTGTTTTTATGGTTTAGTTTATTTTAATTTCTAATTCAGTTGTAGTTTCAGTTCAGTTTAAATGTACATTTAATACATTTGATTTCATTTCAGCTTTATGTAAATGAACTAAAAAAATTTATTTTTATCACTTGTAGTGTTTTTAATAGCTTGGGGATCTGAATTTGAGCATTTCTCTCAGTGAATGTCCCTGATCTCTGTGAGACGACCCTTTAACCTGTTTATTCCTGTGAGGAAGTGGAGTGTCAGGATCGTCTTACGGTTAATCTCTGGAGGAAAGGATCAATCCAGGTTAATTTACAGCCGCCCGACGCGCTCAAATCCACTCGCTGGCAGAAACACAAACCTTCACTTCGCCACACACATAAATCTGGATCTGCAGCGCGTTCAGGAGCGACACACAACACCACTTTCAAGCATTCTTTGGTTTAATAGAAGCACCCTGATACAACACGTGTGAAATGGAAACGTGAATTCTAGTCATCTGATAGTGTAAAACTCTATTCCTGAGGATCTGAACATCTGTAATCTCTACGGGACAATCGCTTTTCAACATTTCCCTGTCAAAGGACTGAAACGCAGTCGGGAGCCTGGTGATTATGTTACATGGAGGTGGTAAACTGTGAAGGGAAACACTAAACGTCTGAGCAGAAGCTGTTTCTGAGAGGATCTGCAGACGCCGAGCGCTGGACTCCAGCCTTCAGTCATTTTCTGCTTCACTGGAAGCAAATGCTAAATATGGACGGTAGTGCAAGAAAGAGGCTTAAATCTCACAGCAGCCCTTTAACTTTATCTGAGCTTATGTGATTCAGGAGTCAAAAAGCTCTTCACCTGTTTTCAAAAGTGAGACCAGCACAATACAGCCATCCTCAACAGAGAGAGTCAAACACACAGATGCCAGTTCAGATTATTCACCATAACAAAAACAAAGGCACAGCTGTTAGATATAAAGTCACACAGTAAAATGTTAATCTCATCAGACTATAAGTGAGATATTAGAGGTGTTCTTTCTCCTACAGGCTCTCAGATCTGCATGTGAGAACTGAACTGAACTGAACTGATAGAGGTCTGGGGTCTGGAGGGACGTGTGGAGCATTCAGGACGAGGACGAGGACAAACCCACCGTGCTGGAGCTGGTCGCAGGCCGAGGCTGTGGTGTTGAGTCCCGGAGAGGACGGAGCCTCCACCGCCTCCATCAGAGGAGGACCGGTGTTGAGCTGCCCGACCGGAGGAGGCCACGGAAGATCCTTAATGACCTTAATCTCCACTGCAGACAGAAGCAGAGGACAGGAGAGAAAGAGACAGAGAGACAGAGGGAGGGCAGGAGAGAAGAGGACAGGAGCGTCAGTGAAGGCAGGATCAGGTCAGCAGGGCAAACAGTCACAGACTGGAAACAGGAAACAGGAAACAGGAAGGAACCAGGAAACAAACAGTGATGGAGAGCACTCAGTATTCTGCCGGTCGAACACAAGCATCTACAGACCTCAGGATTCACTCCACATCTGATTTCTGAGGCTCTAAATGATCAAACTCTGCAGTTACACACTCAATCCCCAATATGAGACACAAAAGCCTGAATATAAAAAATCATATATGCAAACAAGTGCAACAAGTCGACTCCTAGGAAAGACGGTTAAAGGTTTGTGGGAT
>NC_039285.1:22564985-22577485 GCF_003368295.1 Carassius auratus
GCACAAAACAGCAACGTCGGCGTGTGAGAGGGGACAGAAGCGTTGCAAGCATGGAGGCACATGAGCTAGGCTAAGAGCTAACCCCACTAGACCAGCGATTCCAACACTCATGCTCTCAAACGTTTGCTCTCTCATGCTACCTCAACACAACAGGACTGCTTTCAGAGCACAGACTGGAACATGTTTAACGAGGTAGGCACCTACAACAACCTCACAGACCTCAGGAGTACACTGAAACTGTGACAGTCACCAAGACCATCACAACACTTGCAAACCAAAAGCCATGGATGACAGCAGTGATTTGTTGGCTGCTAAAGACCAGATATGAAGCATTCAGGTCAGGAGAAAAAAACAGCCCTCAAAACAACAAGAGCCAATCTGTCCTGTGGCATCAAAAATGCAAAACGGTCATATGCTCAAAAGAATCAACAATCACAGACAGCAGAGACACGGAGCCTGTGGCAAGTCATTCAGACCATCACTCACTACAAGCCCCCGCCACAGGCCTGTGATAATGACACATCACTCCCGAATACACTCAACCACTTTTATTCACAGTTTGACATGCAGAATAACACACCTGCACGAAAACTGCCCACACCTCCCAATGACCAGGTGCTCTGTCTGTCTCCAGCCGATGTAAGGAAGACCCTGTCTACGATTAACCTATGCTAGGCTGCATTTCCTGATGACATACCTGGTCGTGTACTGAAAGACTATGCTGCACAGCTGACAGATGTCCTAACAGATATCTTCAACACCTCACTGAGCCAGGCAGTCGTCCCCACATGTCTCAAATCCACGACCATCATACCGGTACCAAAGAAATCACCTGTGTCCTCTCTAAACTACTACCGTCCAATAGCACTGACTCCAATCATGATTGAGTGGTTTGAGAAGTTAGTCATGCACCATATTCAATTCAATCTCCCCAACACACTTGACCCACTCCAGTTTGTATACCTTCCAAACCACTCCATGGACAATGCCATTTCCTCCACCCTCCACCTGGCTCTTTCCCACCTAGAGAAGAAAGACTCCTATGTTAGAATGCTGTGCATCGACTTCAGCTCAGCATTCAGCACAATAATATCACAACAGCTCATAAATAAACTGAACCTGCTGGGCCTTAACGATTCCCTCTGTAACTGAATCCTGGACTTTCTAACTGGAAGACCTCAGTCAGTCCGTGTTGGCCACAACACCTCGAGCACTACCACACTGAGCGCAGGTGCCCCACAAGGCTGTGTGCTCAGACCGCTGCTCTTCACGCTGCTGACCCAGTACTGCACTGCCAAGTTCAGCTACAAACACATCATCAGGTTCACAGATGACACAACAGTGGAAGGTCTCATCAGCAACAGCGATGAAACACACTACAGAGAGGAAGTGGCACAGCTGGCTGAATGGTGTGGCACTAACAACCTGTCCCTCAATGTAAGACAAAGTAGGTTGTGATGGACTTCAGGAGAAACTCCGTTGACCACCCCCCACTGACCATCGACAGCTCGACTGTGAAGAGAGTCCACAGCACTAAATCCCTGGGAGTGCACATCACAGAGGATCTCACCTGGACCACCAACACCATGTCACTCTACAAGAAGGCACAACAGTGCCTACACTTTCTCCGAAATGAGCTGAAAAGAACAGGTCTCCCTCCACCCATCCTCACTACTTTCTACAGGGCACCATTGAGAGCGTGCTGACCAGCTGCATCAGTGTCTGTTACAGGAACTGTAGTGCAGCAGACCACAAGAGTCTCCAGTGGACAGTGAACACAGCTGCAAATATCATCGTGCCCCTCTCCTCTCCGTCCTGGATATTTTACATACACGATGCTTCAGTAAAACCAACAGTATCATGGAGGACCACACCCATCCCTCCCACAGTCTCTTCCAGCTCCTACCATCAGGAAGACAGTACAGGAGCATTAGAGCCCACTCTGACCGACAGATAAACAGCTTTTAACCCCAGACTGTGAGAGCCCTGAACTCAAATCACCCCGCCCTCCTCTGAAACCCCACACAAACCCCCTCCTGCTGTAACATGGACCATCCCACCTCCTCCATCCCCAACCCTTCCACATCACAAAACATTTTTTTGTGCAATTCAAATCTATTTTGTGCCAATCTCCTGTATGCGCACTAGACACTTTTCACACATACTGCTGTATGTACATAATCCCACAAAAGACTCTGTAATATGTGCATGTTTACTTGCTTGTGCACTACAAATCATCTTGCCCTGTTCCCCAGCCAGCTGCTTGACTTATGATGTTTCTCTTTGCACATGTACAGTACTATGTCTAGTATAGTCTATATATTTTTATTTTTCAGTCTGTGTATAGGTAAACATTTATACATAGTATATTCATATTCAAAATCTGTCAGTAGGTTAGTTGTTTATAGGTACAGTGTTCATGTGTAGCAGTTGTATAGTTTGTATTTTTTTGTTTATGCATAGGTAAACATTTATATATAGTATATTTATAGTAAAAATCTGTCAGTAGGTTAGTCATGTTCATCAACAAAATATTCCACCGGTTTGACGAACCGTTGAAAAACAGCTCACGTTTGCCTTCTGAAAGTAAACTTTTATGATCATGATAACGTTAAAATGATTATGTTTTGAAAATGTTCAGAGAAATATTTAGGTCTTTTTGATGTTGTTTTGTTAGAAATAAATGGACTGTTTTTGTAATAATAACATTTTAATGATGTAATTTATGTATTTTTCACGTTTACTTATTAATGAGAAGTTGCTGATCAGATATAATATGGTTTTGGCAGAAAAGAAATCTATTATATTAAATAAATCTAATATATTTTTATAAAATGACAGAATATCAGAATGGACCTGGAATGTAAAAATAGTACACTTATTTTTAATACATTATGAGGGTTAAGAACCTTTTTTACCCTTAACTTTACAAGGATAGGTTTTAGTCTATATATGATTGTATGCAAACTCCAACACTCAAATGCAGTTTTTTTTTTTTTTTTTTTTTTTTTTTGCCAACTGAAGACCATTATAATCATAAGTGTGCACACTTTTCATCATTATCCAGGCTTTATGAGAGTTCAACACTTGCTGTTGTATTTTTAATGTGTTGTAAGTTTTAAATAGTCATTATATCAAAATCAGTCTCATTACTGGTGGGTCTGTTGCATTCATTTGCTCTCTCTCTCTAGAGTGAATGTGTCGATGCATGTCTGCGTTCATATGTGCTGAAAATGATGTCGGAACTATAGAATTAAAAAAAGTCACATGATCGATCACTGGTGTCCCTCTACAGAACAAGTGCACAACTCTAGTAGCAGTTTTGTGTTAAATACATAGACAGTGTTATGCTGTAATGCATAATATATAAAATAACCCAATAAATTCATTAAATATCTTACATTAGGGGGATTTAAAAAAACATTGGAGATTATCTTATCTTTAAGAGATTATTTTTCAAGAACATTCTTTTCAGGAAGTCAGACTCTTCATTATAAAGTTATTATTATTGTACTCATCTTATAAAGTGATCGTATCTCTGAAGTCTCAGAAGACTTGGATTAAAGTGTTTGATTCAATATGGATTGATTTTATAACACCTTCAGAACATTTTTGGATTTTTTACGTTTTGGTCACCTGGACTTTCAACAGAGGGACTGTTTGGAACAACATGACAGGGAGTAAAAGATGATAGAATTTACAGAAGATAAGCAGATTTCTTTATTTATTTATTTGTTAAGAATGCTCCATAAATCTGGCCTTGGCCTCAGGTGTGTGTGTGTGTGTGTGTGAGTGAAGATAAGCCCCTGTGGCATTTCTGTCTCTGAAGTGGCGTCTTTGAGCTCCATGAAAGCAGCATGAGGCCATCGGTGTGTGTGTGTGTGTGTGTGTGTGTTTGTTTGTGTGTGTGTGTGTGTCAGCATGACAGAAGACTGTTATCACACAGCAGCAGCAGCAGCATGAGAATAAGACAGAGGACAGCGTCTGTCATGCAGTCTGTGTTTGAGACGGACAGCTGGATTAATCACATGCAGACAGATCAGGAGCAGGTCTGTGGTTACGTCTGCGCAGTAGAGAGGCGTCAGTCCTGTTTTACACTTAATATACAGTTACATTCACATAGAGACAACACTTTTCCACACTGTGTGAATAAACCGCACTGCTTTTACATGAGGTCATGTGATCTGAACCACATACAGTCAGCTAAAATAATCCATAATAACACTTCCTCCAGTGAACAAGTGTTCTGGTCTGAATCAGGAGAGAAATCTGCACAGATCAAGCAGCATTTAAACAGCTCTAAACAACTATGTGTCTGTGTCTGGATTGTGATGTGAGAGACAACAGGAGATGCGCTATTATTCAAAATTAAATTAAAATCATCTTAATGTTGGATGTGTTTCATCTTGTGTCTTCTCCAGATGTTCACTGATGGACTGGAGTGCTGTGGATTATTGTGATGTTTTTATCAGACTCTCATTCTGACGGCACCCATTCACTGCAGAACATCATTGCTGAGCAAATTTTCCATAAATTACTATACTATTCAGCCTATACTTAAAAAAAAACAAAATAAATAAATATGTAAGTCTTTCTACTTCAAAATTTCATGTTTAATTCAATGCATTGCTTGCCACTGCTTTGACTTTACTAGCAATTGCACTGCTAAGTCATTCCTTGTACATGAAAATAAAAAGCTGCTTTTATATTTTAGGAAAGAGGTCATTATATCTGTGACATCACAGAGTTTGAAAGCGCTGGCTTAAGTCATCGACTCCCTTCAGTCACCGCTCACTGTATCTGTGACGGCAGTTCTTAGAGTTATTCCATATGTAACACAGACAGAGGCTTTCCTGAAAACTTGTGTGCTTTTTGGTTTCACCGCCTGGGTTTATCTTTACAAACACACACACACACACACACACACATTCTTTAGTGTGGTCACATTCGCACTCATCAGTCACTCTGTGCCTATATGTGGTGTGTGAGGAGGCAGCAGCAGATAACCAGATGACTAATTAGGTGACACACAAGTGCACAACCCTGCAGTGACCTACACGAGCACACATCAGCATCCAGCTGAAAGCAGCGCACTGATAAATGCATGAGTGAATGCAACACACATGCTTTAATGAATAAACCGGGCGTTAAATAAATATCAGGAGCTGTACGCAGTGCACTGCAGCTCAACACAAGCTGATTTTAATGTTGTGCATTTCGTCGGAGCAAACAAAGATTGATGAAATAGAAACATATATACACCGCAGCACTCAGTAATAACTAAGGCACTCATTTATGCTAAGTGCAATATTTCTCCCGTTCGCTCGGCATCACCTCGACTTCACAACCAACTGCATTTACCTAATCAAGCATTTGCATTTTACAAGCTGACGGACGAACTCTGTATGTAAATAAGACCAATTCTGGCACACCAAAATGGCAGGACTAGAAACGCGATGGGCGAATATTACATTATTCATGTAATAATGGAAACTAGCGAAATGCAAATACAATGTAAAAATCTTCAACAGACACTGACCCAGAAACCTTCTCCCTTAAAGGAACAGCTCAGCCAAAAATGACCATTTGCTGAAAATGTGCTCACTTCACGGGAACGGATTTGGAGAGTGAATGAGCTGTATACACAAAGCCTCCATTAATGGAAAGACCCTGATGTCGTGACCTCAGGATGACCTTTTGACCTCTGAGATCAGGGGTTTAGCATTGAGACGGGCTCCAGACCGATGAACAGACGTCTCAAGGGTGTTCTGCTATGATTGACGTTCCTTGAAGATTTCTTTTGGAAGTTTTTCCTGAAGGCAGAGGAATGTGAGCATTAAGGGTCTGTGGGAAGGTTTCTCTGAGAGGATCTGGTGGCAAGCCAGAGGCCTAACGACTGATTTCCGATTTCTCTGCTTCCTGGCGGAAAGAAACGTCAAAGCATGCTTTATCTACACTGGAGCGGATTGGCGAGAGGTATAAGCAGTCGAAAAACTAGGACAAAGACATGTGGGAAATAATAAAGTCTTTGAAAGCTGCGTCTGTCTGACAGACAACAAAGAAGTGTGATTTCCTCTCAAAGGAGAAGAAGATTCGCTGTGATGCTCGTTTAACACAGTTCAAACACAATCCACACAGATCCAAATTAATGACATATTAATGCATTAAACTCAAGAATTTGAGATCAGTTACCAATTCATCTTTTGAATACAGGACTACTTTTCTAGACAGATGAGTTTATAGTAGTGCATTTCCAAAGTAATTTCTGTGCTGTATAGGAACCTTGCATACTGTATATTATATAAAAAAATAAAAAAATAAAAATAAGGTTGACATGGTTGTGTTATAAATTGAATGAAAGATGAAATTATGCTAACTTGCTAAAGTGCTAACTTTAACCTGTGACCAGTAAACTTGGTTAAGGATCAAAAATCAACTAACACAAATTATATATATAAAATATTTAGAGAATATAAGAGATACTTTTACATTGAAACGTGTTAAATATGAGAGCGGTGGTATGGAGGACTCATATTTTCCACTCATTTATATATATATAGTGTACAAATAAATCACATTTAGTGTAAGTTTTATGGCCATACTTTGATTGACACGGTGTGTGATGTGAAGTGTATCATGTTTTTAGTTTTTATAAACTGACGCACAGGTCATATTTCTCAGCTGTCATCAGCATAGAGCTTCATCTGGATTCATAACCCAGAATAGTTCTTTAAGAGAAAGAGAAACCTTAGGGATATATTAAAACAGCATTGAACTGCAGTGATGCTCATGCAGTCATAGATCCGTGCAGACCGAGAGGAACACCTGTGTGCTGCTGTACCTGTGGAGGATCTAGAGATGTGGACATCTCTCCTGGACGCTCCGCTGCTCGAGTCCTCACCACTAATGCAGTCATAACAGAGCAGTGCTGCTCCACACACACACACACACACACAGGACAAAAAAAGGAAAAGAAAAACTGATGCACAAAAATCTATCTGCTGCAAATGTATCAAAAAAATCGAAATATCTCAGTTGAACAGCCATGAGCCAAACCTTCTCGAGTGAGGAACAAAGCTGATAGCATTCAGAGAGAGAGGAAGAGATACCATGAGCGGAAAAACTCCCAGCATTCCCAGAAACAGACGGATACGGCAACGGCTGAGATATTAAAATGAGCCGGTCTACACATTCAAGTTGATTTGCAATGAAAATGCTCCAACGTATTCAGTAAAGAGTGAGACCTCCACCAATCAGAAACTTGGATTTGATTAGCAATCACAGACAAAACACAAACATGAACTTTCACCAAACACATTCAATAAATGGCAAAGAGAAAATGATCTAATTTATATAAATGATGCTGCAGTTATACTGGACTTTAAGCGTGCATCATTTCTACAAACCCTGCAATGGTCGTAATATAACGAAACACTCAGTGGCATCTTCTTTAAAAAGAATAATATACAAACAAAATACAACAGCATGCACTTTACTGCAACAATGCAATACTGCAGATTTAAAGTTTGCTTGCTTTTAATTCAATTTGTATTTCTTCTACTGGTCATAGGTCAGAGGTCATCATGTTGCATGAGCTTGTGTTTCCAGTCTCCTGTATTCTCATGCATATGAGCATCACTTGAGTCAGAAACTGCAGTGTTTTACTAAATATTTTGGTACATAATGCCACACAGGGGTTCGAATGAACCATTGCATGAATCTTTTTTAACCAGTTTACGTATATGGATCATGTTTGCAACACACCAAACACAAACTAAACTCTTCAGTGGAAAAGCTAGTGCTTCGGAGACAGTTAGCATCATCACTTTAGTTAGTAACTGCCCCACATCACCCGCCTCCACCCACAGAAGCAGACACAGGACTGTTCAGTAGATTCATCACCAATCACACAGATGTACAGACTGAGTGAAGCGGGCCGAACCTGCGAAGGCTTTGGATATGCGCTCTTTCTTCCACTCCCAGGGCTGGTCGTACTCCTCCGGCGGCCTCTCGTCGTCCTGCGGTAATCTGCTCTCGCGGGAACACACACATCCGTCCGGATCCGCTCCGTTCTCCTCCGGCTCGTACGGGGTGTCGTAGAGAGGATGCTGCTGGACCGGACCGTCTTTAGGAGCGCGACCGCCTCGGATCTCTGCAGACCAAGAGAGGAGAAGACTAAATATCAACAGTCTGTGCTGCTTTCAGCAGGCTTTTCTGTTCGACACATTTATGCAGTTAGCAGGCACTTTTTATACAAATGGACCTACATAAGCAATTCATCACAGAGCCAACAATATTCATGGTTTATAATGCCAGGTTTATTTGAAAGCGAGGATAGGATGCACTTTTAGCAACCAAATTAATCAACAAACACCGACATTTTCAGTCAAGATCCCAAATGGAGTTTTCCCAAGTTTAGTCAAAAGCTGTTTTTTAGCTGCAGGGTGTCTGTTTCAGACAGCCTCGTTATAGTCTCATACTAAGTGCTTAAAAGTTTCAGTGAAAACTAACAAAAAAACAAGGCCAAAACACATGAACATGCTGTGTTTAACGGTCAGGAAACCATCTCCGAAAAACCCCAGAGTCTCATCTGAACAGAACAAAGAACAGTCCGAGACAAACCAGACACAAACCAGAGCTCAAGTCCTGCAGAACATGATCCTAATGTGTGTGTGTGTGTGTGTGTGTGTGTGTGATACATTATTAAAACCAAAAGCTGTTGCCTATCTGCTTCTGCTAACTAACACTGACTATGATTAATAAATGCTGTAAAAAATATATTGAGCATAGTTAATGCATTAACTAATGTTAACAAGCAAGACCTTATACTGTAAAGTGTTACCGATTATTTTGATCATTGAAAACATGCCGATTACATCTTTGATTAATTGAATTAAAAACGGCAGTTTTTACAAACTGTTAAAGTAAATGTTTGTATTTATTGCATGATGCCCACCGTGCAAACAGGAGAGTGTGTCTAGATAAGGTTATACATTACATTCTATCTAAAACTTGACTACAATAATAAAGTAAAAAAGCACTAAATACAGACTAAACATACAAATTCACTTATATACAGTAATTATATACATTTATACACTATTACAGTAGTCCCTTCACAGCTGCTGCTCTCATAAAAACACAATTACTTGATACATACAGCATCTTAAGCGTGCATTTAACATCCAAATAAATGCATATTTAGCATTGCACAGTCAGGATGATCACACTCCTGTTCCACTGCGCTCCGTCTGTTTGATGTGCATGAGCTCAACGGTGCTCGCTCAGTGAAGTTAAGGAGGGTCACTTTCTGTCAGAATGAACCTTTCTGCAAAACATGCCTTTTCAACATTTACATAAGGAGCAATAGACAGGCCCTGAGTGAAAATGCATTAAACAGCACATGCATCCATCAAAACTAGTGTTAAACCATATGCTTTTGTTTGAAGCTTAATATGATGCTTTCTCATCTTTAGGACAACTTGGGTCATGCACTTTTCCCCGTAAGCAGCTGACTGGTGGATCTTTTATGTGCACAGTGATTAATTCATAGTCAAATTCACTTTTGATCATTATACATGTTTTCGACTAGTTGCTGCAGTTTGTTTAATGAACCCTGGTCGACCTCCAGACTCAAAGTGGGCTGTATGACACAAGAACAACAAACACACTGCAGTCCAGAAGTGTAGCTCTGTTCTTGACCTCCAGGGGTCACTGGAAACTGGACTGCAGAAGCTATCTGTCACCCCTCAAAACAAATCACAGAAGTCATGTGTCACTCCAGAATCACTCTCTCTCTCTCTCTCTGGTTCTCTGGGGTGGCATGAAGCTGTTAGCGGGCGTGCTAATGGTATGGTATAATGCAGAGACGCTCATGGAATGAAATATAACACCACAGCGCTGCATAATTGCCTCTCTGCTCAAGGGAGCTCTTGCGGAAAAATGAGAAAAGTGTAGAGACTAGAGAGAGAGAGAGAGAGAGATCTTCATAAAAGCCGTGCTTGCAGAAGCCTGGATCGTTACATTACTCTCCGAACTAGTGATGCACTGATATTTCAGCAATCACATTTTTTTGGCATGAAAAGTTTCAGAAAGCATCCATGTGTCATTTCCATGGTTTGCAGAGGCTTAAAGCTAGTTAGTCAGCGGGAACAGCAGGCTGAAGAACACGAGTGTGTGTCAGGAACTCAGACATGCAGGTTTACACGCGCTCACACTGAGACGCTGCAGCTCTGCTCTTCACACGTCCTGCACTCGTTCAGACACGTCACTGCGGTCCTCTGCCGGAGCTCCTAACTATAATTACAGGCTCCAGCAGAACCCAATCCAGCCCAGGAGCTGGTGCCCTTTCACCCGTCACGTCTGCAACAGTCCAGGGATCAAAGGTCAACGGAAGCCTGGCATTCACACACACACACACACACACGAACACATGCTGCCGCCCACCCACCACGCATACACACTTCCTCTCCAGGTGTCAGATGCTCAGTGCGTGTGTGTGTGTGTGTGTGGTCTGCTGATTTACAGTCACACACTGCGGGAATCAAAGCATGACCTTTATCTTTCCAGGAACGCATCCCTGAAGACTTTAAAGCCACTCACACCAGATAAATGATATTTAATGCTTCTCTTCGCATCAGAAAACTCTTTACATGCATACAGAGTTATTAAAAGATCTCCAAAGATAGATAGATAGATAGATAGATAGATAGATAGATAGATAGATAGATAGATAGATAGATAGATAGATAGATAGATAGATAGATAGATAAAATGACAGATGGATGGATGGAAGGACAGAGCAAACAAACTATAATAAATGAACGAACAAAGGATGGATGATGACTGAACAATAGACAGGACAACAGAAAGATTGACAGAATGATAAATAGGATAAAATACAAAACAAACAAATGAAAAATAGAAAGATGGATTGATGGAATGATGGATAAAATGACAGAATAAAGGATGGACAAATGACAGATGGATGGAGCAATAATGCTAGAAACAATGGATGGAATTATAGAATGATAGAAGAAAAAGATGGATAGATGGAAAAATAGATGGAATGAATGAATGAATGATGGATGGATGGATAGATGGGATGATATAATGATGGACGGATGGATAGAAACGATTATAGAATGATGGATGGATAGGATGATAAAATTATGGCTAATGGATGAATAATATATAGTACAATAGACCAACAATGGATGGACGGAACGATAGAATGCTCGAAAAATAATGGATAGAACAATAGAATGATGGTAGGAACAATGGATGGATGAATGGATGAAATAATATATAGTACAATAGACCAGCAATGGATGGATGGAACGATAGAATGAAACAAAAAATTATGCTAGAAGAAACAATGGATGGATGGAACAATAAATAGTATGACAGAATAAATGATGGATGGATGGAACGATAGAATGCTAGAAAAAAAAACGGATGGAACAATAGATAGAATTGCAGACAGAATGAATGATGGATGGATGAATGGATGGATGGAAAGATAGAATGATGGTAGAAACTATGGATGGATGAATGGATGAAACCAAAGATAGTAGGATGAACCAACAGTAGATGGATGATGGGATTATAGATGGACAGATAAAGGTGTAGTTCTGTAGGCTGTGTTTCTGATGAACCTCCTGAGGATGAACCCTGAGAACGTCTGAGTGTTTGAGTCCCAGTCACTCTTTCTTCAGCTCAGCCTGCTCTTCCTCTCCATCCTCCTGCCGAATCTGCTCCTCACCCCTCCGCTTCCGAAGAGGAGAAAAGAAGATGTAACTGACTGGAAAAGCGTCTCTGTGTCAGCCAAGTCCTCGGGCACACGAGTGTGTGTTTGGATGAAATCAAAGGTCACACCTGCTCTCCTCACCTCTCCAATCATCTGAATAAATTATTACAGAAAACCCTTCATCGTTGCATCCATTGACCCTCCTGCAGGGCATTGTGGGAGCAAACATTAAACACAGGAAACAAACGCTCCTCCTCTGCAGCTCCGCACCATCCACCGTCTCAGCCGAAGATATTAAACGCTTACAATCCTCGGTTTGACACCCCAAATAAACTTTTAGCCTCTCCAGGAGCTGAACTGAGGAAATATTCAAAACAGCACGTCAAATACTTTTTTAGATTATGACAGGAATACAACTATTTCAGTTCAGTGAGTCTAGAACGAGTCCAGCTGATTGTTTTGATGCTTGAAATCTCCTTTTGGTCTCTGCCCCGTGTACAGGACACCTGAGATGACACTGATGACCGTCTCATCGATCTGGTACATAACACTATCACATCGATAACACACTGCACACACACACTGTGGGATGCAGAAAACAAAAACAGCCGTTTTTATGAGTTGGACTGAAGTGGATGGACCTTCTGAGTCCAGCTGTATTCCCATGAGAGCAGAGAGATGTTCAGAGAAACAGAGAGAGCGACTGAGGAAGACAGCCGGCTTCAGACTCAGGGAATCAGACAATTAACAT